>NW_023995181.1:0-67500 GCF_015586225.1 Lucilia sericata | reverse complement strand
CGCTTTCATTCAGCAAAGGTGAAGTAGCTCGTCTCTTTAATGATTTCTTAATTAATTTTTCATCATCATTAATCGAAGAATTCGAACTATTTAATGCTATATTTGCTTGCTTTTGATCGTCAGGCATATTTTTAGGCGAAACTGAGTTAGTATGTGTTCCAGTAGCAGTATTAGTACTAGAAGTATTGTTGACAAAAGGCTTTTTAAAATCATTGAAAGGATTTATTAAAGGTGTAATTGTTTCCTTCTTCAGATTGGGTAGTATTTGTACATTTTCTATAAGAATTTTACGTTTTTTCTGTTGTTTGACAAGAGGAGAAGTTTGTAAACGATTGACCTTAGTTACACCCTCACCACTTACTATAGATTTAAATATTTGCTTCTTAATGTGACGCATACGTTGGAGCACCTCTTTTTTGCGGGCCGAACGATTAACAGCATAACTTTTGTAATCTAAATTACTATGACGAGGAGTTTTGCTGGCAGAAGGTTGCTTGGGTTCTGTATTATTTCCCAGATTGGGTGAGGGTACTATGTCTATAGAGGCTTTACGTTGTCTTAGTTTAGAATTGATGGCTTCCATCTTTAGATGATTTATAGTTTGATTTTGTGCTGCTACGAGACTAAATTGTACTTCATTTGGTGGTTCTTTTTGTGGATCTTCTTGTTCTATAGGTTCTAAGCTAGATTCTGAAAAATTTTGCTGACAATAGGTGGGCTTTATAGGGGTTTCTACTATAACAGATTGATTGTCTTGCTGGTTAGAATTTTTTGGGTTTATTTTTGTTAAACTTATACCACTGGGTAATTTAAAATGTTCCATTAAGTTTTTAGTGCGTTCTTCATTTGATTGTTGTTTAGTTTCTAAAGATTTTGTTTGTGCTTTTGTTACATTGTTGGAAAGTTTATCGGGTGTATATCTTTGTAGTTTTATGGAAACATTTCTCAATCTTTGTGGAGTGGTTAAGGGAGTTTTTAGGGAATTTGCATTAGTTTGTTGTTTGGGAGAAGTTGCGGGATTTGAGTTAGGTTTTTCATTCGTTTTAGTGTTGCTGTCCCTTTTAGGACTTTTACTTGTTGCTTGTCTGTTTATGGGTGATTGTCTCTCTGGTGTTTTGGGTGTTTTATTGTGTTGCTGTTTTTCTTGAGATTTAGGTGATTGTTTTATAACTTCTGGTTTTTGTAGTAGGGGCGTTTTCTGCTTTTGTGTTGTAGGTGTTTTTTGAGTTTCCGATTTCTCTCGTTTTTCTAGGGTTTTAGGACTTTCTTTGAATTTTCTTTCCTGAGCAGTTTTGTTTGCTTTTGCAGGAGTTGTGTTGTGATTTAAAGACTCCTGTTTTTCTTGCGTTTTAGGACTTTGTTTCAAAAATATTTGTTCCCTTTTTACCGGAGTTTTTTCACCTCTATCCGTGTTTATAAAACTGCCAACTGGGGTTAACTTTTCTTTTTTAATATTTCTTATATTAATCAGAGGAGTATTATTTTCTTGATTTTCTTTATTGGGTGTTTTTCTTAGCTTTGGGCCATTAAATATTTTGCCATTTATGTTTTCTGTAGTTGGAGTTTTTGCTGGACTTCTAAAGGAATTGTTAACGGATAATTGCTGCAAGAAAACTTCATGATTTCCTTTAAGGGGAAATTGTATATCTTTGGTTTTAACAGGCTTAAGGGGGTTAGTTTGTTTTAGATTTAAGTTATTAGAGGATTTTAAAACATTTTGGCCAAGAGTTTCCTGCAATTTAGTTTTGGCTTTAATATTTGTTTTTTGGTATTTCAATTTTATATTGCTTTGGCTGGTAGTGACAGACTTTCTTTGTTTATCCACGGTTTTGATAAGTTTAGCTTGCTTTACTTCCTTGTTAGCATTCAGCTGACCATGTTCTTTAGGCCCAGTTATTTCCTGTTCTATCTCTTTATCCATTAACTCTTGATCTAGCAAATTTAGTATATTCTGATTTAAAGCTTCTTCTATATCACTTTCCTCTTCTGCTGGTATATTTAACATATCCAGATCATCATCACCTAAAGCATCAGCTAAAGCTTTTGTTAGATCTTCATTTAAGCCTACATCATTCTCAGCTTCTGGGTTTAAGTCATGTAAAGGATTTGTTGAATCCTCTTCTTGCGTTTCCTCAGCATTTAAAGTTTCCTCCAAGTTCTTTAATTGTAATTCAAAATCTGTACAAACTTCACTATTAACATTTTTAGATTTCTCCTTATTATCTTTTGGAATATATGCCCCAAAATCATTTTCTTGAGTTTCATCATTAAGTAGATTCTCTAAATGTTTTAATTTTTCTGCAAAATTTGTGTTTTCTGAGGAAGTTTTTTGGGTTTTCGTTAATTTCTTAGATTTTTTAACAACTTTACTATGACAATCAATATTGTCCTCTAAATCCAGCATTATTTCCTTTAAACGTTTATCAAAATTGTTACCCTCAAGTTGGTCATTAAGTTTGTAAGACAAATTGTCCTTCTCATGAGAATTTTCATTCTTATTTTTTAAATTTTTAGATGATTTGCTCAATAATTTAGTGTTTAATAAAACTTTTTTGCTAGTTGCAACCTTTTCAGTCCTTAATTTGTTATTTTTCATAGTTTTTTCTTCTACTGTATAATTTGAATGTTTTTCTTCCTCTTTGCTTTCATGTTTATCTAAATTACCTTCTAAATTCTCCAATAAACTGTCGACATCATCCAGATCCTCTAGACCTTGTAATAGATTTTTGATATTTTTCTCCTTTAAAGTTTCAAAATTATCTTCTGCTTTGTTTAAACTTTCCTCTATACAACTACTATTGATAATTGCTTCCGTCATGGTAACATCAGCTTGCACTTCATTGCTTACATCCAAAATACGCTTCGAAACGTTCAGGTTTATGTCACTGCAATCTATTCTCTTTAGAACGCTATCATTGGAATCACTATCTTCCCATTCATTTTGTATTTCTCTTAACAATGTGTTATCTAGATCAGCTTGCTTTTCCCCATCCTCCTCGTCATTATCTTCTTTCTGATCATCACAAGTTGTACTATTCAACTTATCCATTAGATTAAAAGAAACATCACAATCTTCCAAAGCCTTTAAAATAGACATATTGGCTAAACCTAAGGTGTCTTCCTCTTCATTTTCAGCTTTATTATCCTTAATCACTTTATCCTCCTTTGATTGTTTATCTTTAGGCACGACACCCTCATTCAACCATTTCATATCTTCATCACCCAACCACTTACTGTCCTCTACGGACATATTGGACTCTTCACTGTCCACATCGGGTGCACAGGATGTCGTAGTTTGATTCATTAACTCCTCTATAGCATAGACTTCCACTTCTTTCGTTGGCTTAACAAATACCAGTTGATCATGATGCTGCAACTGCAAGTGTCTCATAAATCCCTGCAGCTGTTTAAATGTATGCCGGCAAAAATTGCAGGACATGATAAACTTGTTTCTTTTAGACGCCACCATTATTTGTCCACATTTTTGGTATTCGCCCATATTTACATTCTTTGTAACGCGCATTTTTAACAAATAATTATTAAACTAATATGGCACTGTATGAATTAACACAAAAACTATAAAAAATTTCAGGTAAATTTTCTTATGTTATGGAATTTTTTCTAATTTTTCCAAATTAAAAGCGCGAAAAAAATTATGGTAGCAGAATTTCTGTTCGCAGTCGGCAGAATTGACATTAACAGCACTTCACATTTAAAATACACACATGTTCGATGATGACCTAGTCTTTTACGGTATGTCAAACCAGCAATGTAAAAAGGTCGAGCTTGGTTGACATCAACAAAGCTAGTTTGAAGTAGTAGCAGCGAAGTAGACGGCGCGTAAAACAAGAAAATATCTGAGACGAAGCATATACAACGAACGTTGAAGAAAGTTTGACGCCGTCTAAATTTCAATGAGCTGCTTATTTTTAGATAAAAGAAAACTTTTTTAATGAAAATAAAATTGTTTTATATTGTAAAGTTCCATAAATTTAGCAAGTCTTCTGTAAATTATACAAAATATGGCAAACTGTTTTAAGTTGTAACATATCGGCGGCGTCTTTGAAATTTTGTTCGGCGGCTCTGTGTTTGTTTTCGACTGGTAATCAGTGTGACCAGGTCTCAAAAAATGTTGCGGCTAAATCCCATCCAAAATAATGCTACAAAAAATGCTAAATTGATTTTAAAATGCCAAAAAAAATGCTAAAATTTTTTAAGTGTTTTTATGAACAATTCATATTAATTTGTAACTGAAATTCATTGTAATTTATAACAAGTAAGAAAGTATATTCTGCCGTGGTTGACCATATGAGTATAAAATTTGATTTATTTTTCGTAATAAAGCATTTATATTGACTTGAACCTTGGTTCCGATATATTTAAACTAATTCTCTGAGAAAGGCTTTTTACATTTGTATATGTATGGGGGCTAGGTAAAATAAAAGACGGACTTTAACCATTTTTAAAAGGTTTTGTCATTGGATCAAAAAGCATACGTGCTTATTGTTTTGATAATTTCAACCTCTACCAGACGGTCAGACTTACATGGCTTAATCGATTCAGAAAATGATTCTTAACCGATTAGTATACTCCAAAGTAGTATAGTGGAGTAGGGTAAAAAATTAAGTTCCGTGGTATTAAGATAAACAGAAATGCTAAAAATTTTTTCAAAATTTTTGTAAATTTAGCAATATGTATGTCTTTAAAATATTTCTGAATTCAAAAATTACATTAAAACTCTATTAATTACACTAGTTGCTCATGGTATAAAACCTATATGTGTTTTCGGAAGGAAAAGTATAATATTTCTAGTTTTACTTTTTTTTATATAAACAATTTTATTAGTCTTCCTCAAAACACTTTAAAAATGGTTTTCATGTCACAAAAATATTGAAAATTCCGTTGAAATAATTTTAAATCTCGGTGAATAGATGTCAGGTTTATAACTAATACTTCCAAGATTTTTCGGAAAGATATATATGAGAATGTATGAAATGAATTGAGAGATATATTCAAATCCGTAAGTTTGTAATTCTGGAATAAATTGTCAATAATATTTTCGAAATTTATGTATTTTTTTTTTAATTAAAAAAAAAACGTGACAACAAAATTACTAAAAATTTGGTAAAAAAAAAAGAACAGAAAGTAGGATGAGAAAGTCTTAATAATATATTATTGATTTTTTTCAATACTTATTTTCAATAAATTAACAAGAACTCTTGAAGGATGATAAAAATTAAAACCTCTTTATTTCGTATAGGAAAAAATAAAATTTGTTAATTAACCGTCATACATAACCTTTTCCAAAATTATATGTTTCATTCCATGAGCAAACAAAAAGTATTAGTTTGTAAAATAGCGTACTGAACGTATTTGTAAAAATATATGAAATCTCTTGAATTATTTCTATCACCTCGAATTTAAAAAAGAATTGCGTTCCAGAAAAATATTTTAGAATACAACATTTTAAAGTATTCACTTGTATTGGCGTAATTTTAAGTTATTTATCTTTATGAATCTTTTTGCATTATTTTGAATTACAGTGTAAATTATTACATTTCTCATATTTCTTGTTGCTTGTGTTTGGATAGACATTTAATTCTGATTTTTTCCGGTTAAACCTATTTCCAATATAAATCTTTTTTGCAAAAATTTATCTTTTTTTGTTTATATACTAAAATTGCAAAAAAAAGCTAAAAATGCTAAAAATATTTTATAAAAATGCTAAATAAAATGCCAAATGCTAAATTAAAATTTTACAGCTAAATCAAAATAAAAAATGCTAAATCTAGCTGCAAAAATGCCAAAATGGTCACACTGCTGGTAATTTTTTCTTAATGAAGTGGTGGAATTTAATAGAGATGCCATATGTAGTGTGTTTTAGGTAAAAGGCGGCCAGATTTTTAAATAGTGTGTGAAATAGTTGGCAAAGCGGTTAAGGTGGTGGATATTTAATAATTTAAATTTTAAATGCGAATTAAATTATTTTAGTAAATTTTAAAGCTTAAAGTAAAACTAAATAAAAAAAAATTAAGTTATTTTCAGTATAAAATTCTGTATTTAATAAAATTATTTAACTTAATTTGGAAACCGTTCCCTCAGTCATAAATACCTTTGTCAGTGAATATGTTCAATAGTCCGATCCAGGTTTCAATTGTTAATATGATTGCTATTGATATTAGATTTATACTATATGCAAAACTTTGTGGTAATACCGATATTCCGGAGGTAGTTATAAACAAAAAATCCATTTTCCTGGAGTATATAAATTTGTACTGGACTGTATGTATATGCAATTTTGGACCGATTGCAATAATTTTCAGCCATGTTGATCCCACGATGACTTGCGATAAAATTTCATGCGATATTTCGGAATTTTGCCCATATCTCCGTTATTTATAGACTAATTTTACTGATTTTAAATAGCGAACTTCTTGAAAGCATGTCTGATAGAATTATTGAAATTTTGGATCTCGCAGATATCGGGGCACTTCAAAATTATTAAAAATATTTTAAATTTTGCAAAATTTTTTACAAAAAACAAAATCATCTTCTATCTTCTAGAACTTTTTAAAAATTGTCACCTTTCCTTACAGTTCTCCTACTCGGTTCTCGTACTCATACTAAAGTACAACACTTCACCCACTTTACCATCACAGCCGAAGCCCATATCGGTGGCAGACGTCCCATACCGGCAAATCCCAAACGTGTTGGACGTTTCCAATTATTCAGTGATTCTCTCACCAAATTCAGTGATCGTTGTGTTAATACCGTTGCTGAGGCTGATGACTTACCTAAAACCGAAATACAAGTTATGTGGGTAGCACCCGAGGCTGGATCTGGCTGTGTTTCCCTATCGGCTATGGTATATGAGGGACCACGTTCCTGGTTTTCGGATGATGGCCAATTGACTCAGGTGATATGCGAAAAGAAGCCCGACGCTATTACTGTGCAAAAGGAATGTTGTGCCTGTGATGAAGCCAAATATAGTGTAAGTTTTTGAAATGTTTACCAGTTAGTAAATCTTATTTGAATATTTTTCTTAATAGTTTGTTTTCGAGGGTATTTGGTCGAATGAGACTCATCCCAAAGATTTTCCCTTCACCGTTTGGTTGACTCACTTTTCCGATATTGTGGGTGCTTCGCATGAAGCCAATTTCTCTTTCTGGGGCGAAAATCACATAGCTACTGATGGCTTCAAGCTGTTGGCTGAATTTGGTTCCCCTAGCGGTTTGGAGGCAGAACTTAGAGCTAAAGGCCCTAAATTGCGCACTTTAATTAAGGCTGCTGGTCTTTGGTATCCCAATGTGAATTCAAATGCCTCTTCCACCTTCCGTGTGGATCGTAAACATCATAAAGTATCTTTGGTTTCTATGTTTGGTCCTTCACCCGATTGGGTAGTAGGTATCAGTGGTGAAGACTTGTGTACTGCTGATTGTTCTTGGAAAGAATCTTTGGACTTTGATTTGTATCCCTGGGACGCTGGTACTGATAGTGGCATTACATATATGTCGCCCAATTTGGAAACTCAACCTAGAGAACGCATGTACCGCATTACCACCATGTATCCCGAAGATCCTCGTTCTCCTTTCTATAATCCTAAATCGAGAGATATGACTCCTTTGGCTAAGCTGTATATCAGAAGAGAAAAGATTATTTCTAGAAATTGTGATGATGATTTCTTGCAGGCTCTACAAGTGGAGACTTCAGATGCTAGTGAAGATCAAGATACTAGAGGTAGGTTTATAATTTCAATTGCTTGGAAATTGTCTAAAGTTGTTTTTGTTATTTTTAAAGTGGAATGTCGTGTTACGGAATATAGCGATTGGGCTCCTTGTTCGGTTACTTGCGGCAAAGGCATTCGTATGCGTTCTCGTCAATATTTGAATCCTGAGAAAGCTGAAATGGCTAAGTGCTCTAGACAATTGATTTCGAAGGAAATGTGTGTTGCTGATATTCCAGAATGTGGGTAAGTAATCCTGAATGCAAATTTTAATTACTATATTGCAGAATCAAAATCCCAAACTTAGATCCAAATATAGACGAATCAGTTGACTAGAATATAAAAAGATAAGACTGTAGACTAGAATATAGTCTAGACTAAAGACTAGATTTTAGTCAAGACTATAGACCAGACTTAACCGTATACAATAGTTATTCCAGACTAGGGACAAGTTTGGAATGTAGATTAGATAATAATAAAGCCTATAGACTAGATTATAATCAAGAGTATAATAGTCCACACTATAGACCAAACAATATATCAGACCATAGTTCGGTCCATAGTTCAGAATATAGACTAGACTATTATCCAGACTATAGACTAGACTATAGTCCAGACCTTAGTCCAGATTATAGACTAGGCTATAGTCCAGACTTTGACTAGACCTTAGTCCAGATTATATACCAGACCACAGCATACAGTCCAGTCTTTGGACTATAGATTAGACTGTAATCCAGAATAAAGACTAGACTGTAGTACAAACTAGTCCGCAAAGTAGACTAGACCATAGACTAGATTATAGTCTAGGCTATAGACCAAAGTATAGTCCAGACTATAGACAAAAAAATATAGCAAATCATAGTTCGGACTAAAAGCCAAATTATATATAAGATATATATATATATTCTAACTTGTTTCTTTACTTTATAAAGAACCCAACAAGATGACGATGATGAGGGTGAAAATTTAGCCAAATCAATTTCCCTGGTCAACGAAAATGGTGATGGCGCTGGCGTTTGTCAAACCACAGCCTGGAGTCCTTGGTCTGACTGCTCGGCTACGTGTGGTATCGGTATTACAATGCGTACTCGTACTTTCCTCAATCACGTAGGTCGTAAACGTTGTCCCCATATATCGGTGGTGGAAAAACAAAAATGCATGAAACCCGAATGCACTTTCGAACAAATTGAGTTACCTGATCCAATGTGCCCCACTACACAGTGGAGTGATTGGAGTCCCTGCTCGGCCACTTGCGGTAAGGGTGTAACTATTCGTAAACGTATATTGCTATTGGAGGATGAATCCGTTAAGCAGAACTGCACCAAACGTATGGAATTGGATCAGCAAAAGGAGTGTTCAGTGGCGCAGGATTGTACTATAACATATGATATGGCTAAGGGTAAGATTTTGAATTGAATTTTGAAGAAAAGTCCTTTTGATTTTCCACTGTTTATAGATATTTGTGTGGAACGTTATGATACCGGGCCCTGTCGTGGCAGCTATATGCGCTATGCCTACAATAAGGATACTGGACGCTGTGAAACTTTCACCTATGGTGGCTGTCGTGGTAATCGTAACAATTTCCTTACCGAAAACGATTGCATGAACACTTGCAGTATTTTGGGTGCAACACAGAGTTCTTCACCGCAAATAACTACTACTCGTCCCATTACCACTTTATCTTTAGCAACAGCTCATCATGCTAAAATCGATCCAGAGGATGGTATCCCCGAAGCTTGCGTTATGACTGAATGGTCTAATTGGTCTGAGTGTAGTGTACGCTGCGGTTTGGGCTATTCACAACGTTATCGTTATGTTATTAGTGAACCCAAGAATGGTGGACAACCTTGCCCCAAGCGTACCGTTAAAAGACGTCGCTGTACCATGACCGATTGTTAAAATAAAAGAGTCAAGGTGTTAAGTCTATGCCTCAACTTAATAATGAATGAAATTTTATAAGTTTTAACAAATATTTTTTGGAAGCTTTGTAGTTATAAAGCAATAAAGTTAAAAGAATTTCATTAGAAGATATTTTTCATTTAAAATTATTTATTTACAAAAGCTTTAATTAAGGAAAGTTAAAAATCTGAACTTTTAACCAAATATATTATCATATATTCTATACCAGAATCCATTCCTTTTAAACATCAGCTCTATTTTTGAGTCATCCATACAAAGTTTATATACCTTTAACACCGTAGGATCCAAGGGACCCCAATCTGCTTTAGGTTTAAAAGAATTTACAAAACGTTCCCATAGCGTACCGCCGGGACATTTGTGCACCGCATGTATGCCCCAAAATAATAATTGTCCTATGCCGAAAGCCGATAAACACCAGCCAAAAACTGAAATTTAGAATAGGTTTTATCATATATCAAAAATAAATTATTAAAGGTTCTAAAACTCACTATATACACCATCTTGATAAGTATAGCCATTGTATTGTAAGGGTTCATATTCCACTAAAGTATAAATTAGAATGGCAGCCATAAAAGCGGGTGTTATAATGCCCCAACATAGGCGGTAATATATAGAAGTTTTAATGCCCAACATAAAATGTATATCTTTGCATAATTGTTTAACTCCTGAAATATAAAAAAAGGTTTAAAACTTATACTCAGATTTGATGCCAATCTAATTCACATTACTTACCATATATCCAACCCACAGCTATAAGTTCAAATATAGCCAATACCAGAGCCACAAAAGAGGCACCATAAAAGTCCAACAAATTTAAAATATACTGGCCTCCCGGCGTAATATACAACAGACCTAAACCATAACAAGTAACGGCTAGACACACCACTATAATCCATTGTTTGATGTGGGTAAAACGATCGCGTATAACAGTCATAACACACGAAGCCATGCCCACATTACTGCCAATGCCCAGTACAAATAGCATTAGGAAGAATAACACCGAAAATATCTAATATATAGAAATTATTATTAAAAATGTAATATTTGGTAAATGTTTTCAAATTACCTGAGGGACAAATTTAAATTTTGCTATAGCATCTGGATAGGATATAAACGCTAAACCGGGACCACCTTTGACAACACTTCGAATATCGGTAGTATTGGATTCATAGGCTAAATTACCCAAAATACCAAAAATAATAATGCCCGATAACAGTGAGGTAAATGTGTCGAGTGAAGTGATAATGTTGCAGTCTCTGAAATTTTATAATAATTGAACGATATTAATATTTTATAGAGATCAAACCGGGTCATACTAGTCTATAGTCTAGTCTAGTCTATAGTCTAGTCTATAGTCTAGTCTATAGTCTAGTCTATAGTCTAGTCTAGTAGTCTAGTCTAGTCTATAGTCTAGTCTATAGTCTAGTCTATAGTCTAGTCTATAGTCTAGTCTATAGTCTAGTCTATAGTCTAGTCTATAGTCTAGTCTATAGTCTAGTCTATAGTCTAGTCTATAGTCTAGTCTATAGTCTAGTCTATAGTCTAGTCTATAGTCTAGTCTATAGTCTAGTCTATAGTCTAGTCTATAGTCTAGTCTATAGTCTAGTCTATAGTCTAGTCTATAGTCTAGTCTATAGTCTAGTCTATAGTCTAGTCTATAGTCTAGTCTAGTCTATAGTCTAGTCTATAGTCTAGTCTATAGTCTAGTCTATAGTCTAGTCCATAGTCTAGTCTATAGTCTAGTCTATAGTCTAGTCTATAGTCTAGTCTATAGTCTAGTCTATAGTCTAGTCTATAGTCTAGTCTATAGTCTAGTCTATAGTCTAGTCTATAGTCTAGTCTATAGTCTAGTCTATAGTCTAGTCTATAGTCTAGTCTATAGTCTAGTCTATAGTCTAGTCTATAGTCTAGTCTATAGTCTAGTCTATAGTCTAGTCTATAGTCTAGTCTATAGTCTAGTCTATAGTCTAGTCTATAGTCTAGTCTATAGTCTAGTCTATAGTCTAGTCTATAGTCTAGTCTATAGTCTAGTCTATAGTCTAGTCTATAGTCTAGTCTATAGTCTAGTCTATAGTCTAGTCTATAGTCTAGTCTATAGTCTAGTCTATAGTCTAGTCTATAGTCTAGTCTATAGTCTAGTCTATAGTCTAGTCTATAGTCTAGTCTATAGTCTAGTCTATAGTCTAGTCTATAGTCTAGTCTATAGTCTAGTCTATAGTCTAGTCTATAGTCTAGTCTATAGTCTAGTCTATAGTCTAGTCTATAGTCTAGTCTATAGTCTAGTCTATAGTCTAGTCTATAGTCTAGTCTATAGTCTAGTCTATAGTCTAGTCTATAGTCTAGTCTATAGTCTAGTCTATAGTCTAGTCTATAGTCTAGTCTATAGTCTAGTCTATAGTCTAGTCTATAGTCTAGTCTATAGTCTAGTCTATAGTCTAGTCTATAGTCTAGTCTATAGTCTAGTCTATAGTCTAGTCTATAGTCTAGTCTATAGTCTAGTCTATAGTCTAGTCTATAGTCTAGTCTATAGTCTAGTCTATAGTCTAGTCTATAGTCTAGTCTATAGTCTAGTCTATAGTCTAGTCTATAGTCTAGTCTATAGTCTAGTCTATAGTCTAGTCTATAGTCTAGTCTATAGTCTAGTCTATAGTCTAGTCTATAGTCTAGTCTATAGTCTAGTCTAGTCTATAGTCTAGTCTATAGTCTAGTCTATAGTCTAGCCTATAGTCTAGTCTATAGTCTAGTCTATAGTCTAGTCTATAGTCTAGAATATAGTCTAGTCTATAGTCTAGTCTATAGTCTAGTCTATAGTCTAGTCTAGTCTATAGTCTAGTCTAGTCTAGTCTAGTCTATAGTCTAGTCTAGTCTAGTCTAGTCTAGTCTAGTCTAGTCTAGTCTAGTCTAGTCTAGTCTAGTCTAGTCTAGTCTTGTCTAGGCTAGTCTAGTCTAGTCTAGGCTAGTCTAGTCTAGTCTAGTATAGTCTAGTCTATAGTCTAGTCTAGTCTATAGTCTAGTCTATTCTATAGTCTAGTCTATTCTATAGTCTAGTCTATAGTCTAGTCTAGTCTATAGTCTAGTCTATAGTCTAGTCTATAGTCTAGTCTATAGTCTAGTCTATAGTCTAGTCAATAGTCTAGTCTATAGTCTAGTCTATAGTCTAGTCTATAGTCTAGTCTATAGTCTAGTCTATAGTCTAGTCTATAGTCTAGTCTATAGTCTAGTCTATAGTCTAGTCTATAGTCTAGTCTATAGTCTAGTCTATAGTCTAGTCTATAGTCTAGTCTATAGTCTATTCTATAGTCTAGTCTATAGTCTAGTCTATAGTGTAGTCTATAGTCTAGTCTATAGTCTAGTCTATAGTCTAGTCTATAGTCTAGTCTATAGTCTAGTCTATAGTCTAGTCTATAGTCTAGTCTATAGTCTAGTCTATAGTCTAGTCTATAGTCTAGTCTATAGTCTAATCTATAGTCTAGTCTATAGTCTAGTCTATAGTCTAGTCTATAGTCTAGTCTATAGTCTAGTCTATGATCTAGTCTATAGTCTAGTCCATGGTCTAGTCTAGTCTTTATTAACATAAATTAAAAATATATTCACTACCTCTTAATATTATGTCCAAAACGATTATAGGATGCATACATGACGATATTGCCAAAACAAATGGCCAATGAAAAGAACACTTGGGTAACAGCTGCATACCAGACCTATAAAAGTAATCCCTGTTTTAAATAAAATGCATAACCAAACTCTAAATGAGAAACATTTACCTTAGGATCCAACAATTTATCCCATTGAGGTTTAAGGAAATACAAAACTCCATCAAAGGCGCCCGGCAAGGTTAAGGAACGCACCAGTAAAATTAACATAATACAATAGGGGAAAATGGCTAAAAAATAAGAAGCTTTGCCGGAACTTTTAACACCTTTAATAACAATTGAAGCTATAATTAACCAGGACACGGCTAAGGTTATACATAACGACCAACTGGGATAGCCGATGCCATCGTCAATGCTATCTTTTTCACGTAAAATTATATTTCTGAAAAACCATGTTATTAACTAAATTATTGAAATATATATTTTTCACCTTTATCACTTACATAAAATAAAACTCTGCTGAGGTAGTTTTAACCTCCGCACCTGCTACTTGCATAAAATCATCAGCCTTTGGTTTCGAATCAATACACATATCACCCCATTCTTCCCGACAAAAACTCCATGGTAAAGTGGGATAGAAAGAGTCCACAAAATAACGCAAAGTTAAAGCCATTAAGGTGGCATAGTAGGTGGTCACCACACCGGTAGCTAAAACTTGTCCATAGCCCACACCTTTATAGATAAAATCACACTTTTTAATAGAAAACTTTTTTTCCTCAAAATTTTGTATATCAAGGTACCTCTCATTATGGGCGCAAAATCATAGACTTTAACACTGCCTCTGCTAGAAAATTGTCCCAATAACATTTCCATATAATACACTGGTTTACCCACTAAAAATAATACTATTATGTATGGTATCACAAATGCTCCACCACCATTATCCAGAGCGGTAAAGGGAAAACGCCATACATTGCCCAGGCCAACCGATAGCGCTATGCAGGACATAAGGAATTCTATTTCATTACCCCAATTTTCACGTTGGGGTTGTTTGGCATCGCTAGGATTTTCCGGATCTCCATTGGGAAGAGGATATTTCTGCAAATGTTTAGGGAGTGAATAGTTTTTTTTTAATATGAAGAGAATTTTGGACTTTTATTTGGATATAATCATTTTCGAGAACTAGAACTGAAGTTAAACAGAACTAGAACAGAATTAGAATAGAACGGGAATAGAACTAGAACAGAACTAGAACAGAACTAGAACAGAACTAGAACTAGAACAGAACTAGAACTAGAACAGAACTAGAACAGAACTAGAACAGAACTAGAACAGAACTAGAACAGAACTAGAACAGAACTAGAACAGAACTAGAACAGAACTAGAACAGAACTAGAACAGAACTAGAACAGAACTAGAACAGAACTAGAACAGAACTAGAACAGAACTAGAACAGAACTAGAACAGAACTAGAACAGAACTAGAACAGAACTAGAACAGAACTAGAACAGAACTAGAACAGAACTAGAACAGAACTAGAACAGAACTAGAACAGAACTAGAACAGAACTAGAACAGAACTAGAACAGAACTAGAACAGAACTAGAACAGAACTAGAACAGAGCTAGAACAGAACTAGAACAGAACTAGAACAAGAACATAACTAGAACAGAACTAGAACAGAATTAGAACAGAACTAGAACCGAACTAGAACAGAACTAGAACTGAACTAGAACTGAACTAGAACAGAACTAGAACAGAACGAGAACAGAACTAGAACAGAACTAGAACAGAACTAGAACAGAACTAGAACAGAACTAGAACAGAACTAGAACAGAACTAGAACAGAACTAGAACAGAACTAGAACAGAACTAGAACAGAACTAGAACAGAACTAGAACAGAACTAGAACAGAACTAGAACAGAACTAGAACAGAACTAGAACAGAACTAGAACAGAACTAGAACAGAACTAGAACAGAACTAGAACAGAACTAGAACAGAACTAGAACAGAACTAGAACAGAACTAGAACAGAACTAGAACAGAACTAGAACAGAACTAGAACGACTAGAACAGAACTAGAACAGAACTAGAACTGAACTAGAACAGAACTAGAACAGAACTAGAGCAGAACTAGAAGAGAACTAGAACAGAACTAGAACAGAACTGGAACAGAACTAGAACAGAACTAGAACAGAACTAGAACAGAACTTGAACAGAACTAGAACAGAACTAGAACAGAACTAGAACTGAACTAGAACTGAACTAGAACAGAACTAGAACAGAACTAGAACAGAACTAGAACAGAACTAGAACAGAACTAGAACAGAACTAGAACAGAACTAGAACAGAACTAGAACAGAACTAGAACAGAACTAGAACAGAACTAGAACAGAACTAGAACAGAACTAGAACAGAACTAGAACAGAACTAGAACAGAACTAGAACAGAACTAGAACAGAACTAGAACAGAACTAGAACAGAACTAGAACTAGAACAGAACTAGAACAGAACTAGAACAGAACTAGAACAGAACTAGAACAGAACTAGAACAGAACTAGAACAGAACTAGAACAGAACTAGAACTAGAACTAGAACTAGAACTAGAACTAGAACAGAACTAGAACAGAACTAGAACAGAACTAGAACAGAACTAGAACAGAACTAGAACAGAACTAGAACAGAACTAGAACAGAACTAGAACAGAACTAAAACAGAACAAGAACAGAACTAGAACAAAACTAGAACAAAACTAGAACAGAACTAGAACAGAACTAGAACAGAACTAGAACAGAACTAGAACAGAACTAGAACTAGAACAGAACTAGAACAGAATTAGAACAGAACTAGAACTAGAAACAGAACTAGAACAGAACTAGAACAGAACTAGAACAGAACTAGAACAGAACTAGAACAGAACTAGAACAGAACTAGAACAGAACTAGAACAGAACTAGAACAGAACTAGAACAGAACTAGAACAGAACTAGAACAGAACTAGAACAGAACTAGAACAGAACTAAACAGAACTAAAACAGAACTAGAACAGAACTAGAACAGAACTAGAACAGAACTAGAACAGAACTAGAACAGAACTAGAACAGAACTAGAACACAACTAGAACAGAACTAGAACAGAATTAGAACAGAACTAGAACAGAACTAGAACAGAACTAGAACAGAACTAAAACAGAACTAAAACAGAACTAGAACAGAACTAGAACAGAACTAGAACTAGAACAGAACTAGAACTAGAACAGAACTAGAAAAGAACTGGAACAGAACTAGAACAGAACTAGAACAGAACTAGAACAGAACTAGAACAGAACTAGAACAGAACTAGAACAGAACTGAAGTAGAACTGAACTAGAACTGAACTAGAACTGAACTAGAACTGAACTAGAACTGAACTAGAACTGAACTAGAACTGAACTAGAACTGAACTAGAACTGAACTAGAACTGAACTAGAACTGAACTAGAACTGAACTAGAACTGAACTAGAAATGAACTAGAACTGAATTAGAACTGAACTAGAACTGAACTAGAACCGAAGTAGAACGGAACTAGAACTGAACTATAACTAGAACTGAACTAGAACTGAACTAGAACTGAACTAGAACTGAACTAGAACTGAACTAGAACTGAGCTAGAACTGAACTAGAACTGAACTAGAACTGAACTAGAACTGAACTAGAACTGAACTAGAACTGAACTAGAACTGAACTAGAACTGAACTAGAACTGAACTAGAACTGAACTAGAACTGAACTAGAACTGAACTGAACTAGAACTGAACTGAACTAGAACTGAACTAGAATTGAACTAGAACTGAACAACAACTTAACTAGAACTGAACTAGAACTGAACTAGAACTGAACTAGAACTGAACTAGAACTGAACTACAACTGAACTAGAACTGAACAATAACTGAACTAGGGCTGAACTAGGACTAAATTAGAAGAGAACTAGAACAGAATGGACATATGTATGTTAATGATTAATGGTATAACTATGCAAAGTCGGTGAAAATCTGGAAGGCTTTCTTTGATATTGTCTCTTTCGAAATTATATCCAAATATCTTCCAACACAGAATGGGAAATTCTAAAGAACGCTCAGGAACCTGAATTTCTGATTATCGGATGATCCTGCTTTAAACCTAACTTTGACATTGTATAATCGGAAGTATTGTATATACCTATGTACTCACATTTCCATTTAGATCAGTACCAATTCTCTCCACATTCTCTACTGCAGCAATATTCATACTCCTCACCGATTCTCTCTTCGACGACATTCCCGTTGAACCACTGTCACCATCATCATCAGCCTTACGATATTCTCCAGGTATGGAAGCATTCGATGCATATCTGGAATGAACATATGCTGGATTGACAAAAGCACCATCATAATCAACACTTGCTGCTGCCATTATTGAACATCAATCGTAAACAACCAAGCAGCCAATAAAATTAAACGAACAGCCACTAACACACACCGATAAACTAGTGATCGGTGGAATTTTAAACTTTTTTACTATGTTCCAAAAGTAGCAAAATATTTGTCAAGGACAATACCATGATCTGTAAGTGGAAAAATAACAATAAAAAACATTATTATTATAAACACACACTTTATACAACAATTGAGCAATAAATGACAGTAATTTGTTGTTTGCATTAAAACAACAAAAACTAAGTAAAATCGTTTGTGATTTGAAGTAGTAAGAATAGACATTGCTAACTCACAACCGTATGTAGAATTGACAATAACCTTGCACCACAAGTGCAATGGACTGTGCCCATAATTTACACTTAACCAAAACTTACAATTTGAAAATTTTATATAAAATGTTTTTTTTTTTTTCAAATTATGAATTATGCAGCTGCATTATAATTATAAGACTACAATGTACGATATATGCATGATATCGTATAACTTTGGTTTTATGTGGACCCTACATGCCTCATTAACTTTTCTAAGTCATAAACAAAATTTTTGTGGAAATGTTTAGTTGCACCCTTCACCAGAAGCGTTAGAGGATTCGCAACGGTTGGTATTCCATTTGTTGCACTTAAGAGTATATGAAAGCAAAGGGTAGTAGTCCTGTGACTGGTTCTTTGGGGTAGGGAAAGGTAACAGTTCCAATGTGGCGATATCTTAGAAATAGATAAATTCTCTATATAGAGAAAATTTCGATAAATTTTTAATTATAGAAAACATTTGATAAATTTTCGATAAATTCTCCTTTTATAGAAAACGTTCGTAAATTGTCTATTGTTAGAAAATTTTCGATAAATTTTGTATTTAAAGAAAATTTTCGATAAATTCTCTATTTATGGAAAATTTTCGATAAACTCTATATTTATGGAAAATTTTCGATAAATTTTGTATTTACAGAAAATTTCCGATAAATTCTCTATTTATATAAATTTTTCGATAAATTCTCTGTTTATAGAAAATTTTCTATAAATTCTTAATTATAGAAAATTTTCTATAAATTTTTAATTATAGAAAATTTTTGATAAATTCTCTATTTCTAGAAAATTTTCGATAAATTTTGTATTTACAGACAATCTTCGATAAATTTTCTTTTCATAGAAAATTTTCGATAAATTGTCTATTTATAGAAATTTTTCGATAAATTCTGTATTTATAGAAAATTTACGAAAAATTATATAATTCTCTATTTAGAGAATATTTTCGATAACTTCTCTATTTATGGAAAATTTTCGATAAATTCTCTTCTTATAGAGAAAGTTCTCTATTTACAGAAAATTTGCGATAAATTCTCTATTTATATAAAATTTTCGATAAATTCTCTATTTATAGATAATTTCGATAAATTTTTATATATAGAAAATTTTCGATAAATTCTTGATTTATAGAAAATATTCGAAAACATCTCTATTTATAGAAAGTTTTCGATAAATTCTCTTTTTATAGAGAATTTCTGATAAACTCTCTATTTATATAAAATTTTCGATAAATTCTCTTTTTACAGAGAATTTCCGATAAATTCTCTATTTATAGAAAATTTTCGATAAATTCTCTTTTTATAGAGAATTTCCGATAAATTCTCTATTTATAGAAAATTTTCGATAAATTCTCTATTTATAGAAAATTTTCGATAAATTCTCTATTTATAGAAAATTTTTGATAAATTCTCTATTTATAGAAAATTTTCGATAAATTTTCTATTTATAGAAAATTTTCGATAAATTCTCTATTTATAGAAATTTTTCGATAAATTCTCTATTTATAGAAATTTTTCGATAAATTATTTATTTATAGAAAAATTTCGATAAATTCTTTATTTATAGAAAAATTTCGATAAATTCTTTATTTATAGAAAATTTTCGATAAATTCTTTTTTATATAAAATTTTCGTTAAATTTTCTATTTATATAAAATTTTCGATAAATTCTCTATTAATAGAAAATTTTCGATAAATTCGCTATTTATGGAATTTTTTTTTTATAGAAAATTTTCGATAACTTCTCTATTTATAGAAACTTTTAAATCAATTTTCAAATTATAGAATGTTTTTGATTAAGTTTCGATGTTAGGAATAATTTTGATAAATTCTCTATTTATGTAAAATTTTCATTAATTTTTCAGATTATATAAAATTTTGATTTTATTTCAACGTAGCGTACCTCATAATTCCCTTCCAAACTTTATTGCGATTTATTCACTTGTGTTTGCCCACTAACCAATTTAAAAAAATGCAATAAAACTTTGCACGGTTTAAGCATGTGAGCATAAATCTGCTGCAGCTCATTACTGTCTATTCAAATGCTTTTGTTTTCGTTTATTTCAAATTTTTAATAAATTTTCCGCTTAAATCCGGTTTTTTTAAATAACTTTTTGTTTGATTTTTTTTGCTTGTTGCAAATTAATGCAGCAGCAAAATGAATTGAGTTGAGGAGGCATCATTTGGTTGCAAATTATTCACACATTGTGCACTTCACTTTCGTTTGTTTCGCTCCATGTTTGGCGGGTGTTGGGTGTTGTTGCTTTTGCTGGAGTTCACATACCAGCTCATTGATGCAGCACAAATAAATATTGACACAATGACTTCGTAATATACTAAACTTTAAAGTTATGAAGTAATCAAGAAAAATAGGAAAAAAATATTGTAAAAAAAACAATAAAAAAAGAAGACGAAAAAAAAACATGTTGAACAATTGCAAAATGTTTTGTTTTTGGTGTTTGGCCTTTGCAAATAACAACAATAGCAACAATAGAGAGATGCAATGATAGTAGTGTATGCCACACAAATTGAGGAGGACAGATTGAGAATTTATCGAAAATTTCCTATAAATAGAGAATTTATCGAAAATTTCCTATAAATAGAGAATTTATCGAAAATTTCCTATAAATAGAGAATTTATCGAAAATTTTCTATAAATACGGAATTTATCGAAAATTTTCTATAAATACGGAATTTATCGAAAATTTTCTATAAATACAGAATTTATCGAAAATTTTCTATAAATAGAGAATTTATCGAAAATTTTCTATAAATAGAGAATTTATCGAAAATTTTCTATAAATAGAGAATTTATCGAAAATTTTCTATAAATAGAGAATTTACCGAAAAATTTTTTTAAATAGAGAATTTATCGAAAGTTTTCTATAAATAGATAATTTATCGAAAGTTTTCAATAAATAGAGAATTTATCGAAAGTTTTCTATAAATAGAGAATTTATCGAATAAGAACTTATCGAAAATTTTCTATAAATAAAGAAATTATCGAAAATTTTCTATGGAGAACTTATCGAAAATTTTCTATAAATGGAGGATTTATCGAAAGAATAGAGAATTTATCAAAAATTGTCTATAGAGAATTTATCGAAAATTTTTTATAAATAGAGAATTTATCGAAAATTTTCTATGGAGAACTTATCGAAAATTTTCTATAAATGGAGAATTTATCGAAAGAATAGAGAATTTATCAAAAATTGTCTATAGAGAATTTATCGAAAATTTTCTATAAATAGAGAATTTATCGAAAATTTTCTATAAATAGAGAATTTATCGAAAATGTTTTATAAATAGAGAATTTATCGAAAATTTTCTATAGAGAACTTATCGAAAATTTTCTATAATAAGAGAATTTATCGAAAATTTTCCATAAATAGAGAATTTATCAAATGTTTTCCATAATTAGAGAATTTATCGAAAATTTTCCATAAATAGAATATTTATCAAAAATTTTCTATAGAATTTATCGAAATTTATTTCCATAAATAGAGAATTTATCGAAAATTTTCTATAAATAGAAAAGTTATCGAAAATTTTCCATAAACATTGAATTTTCGATAAATTTTCTATAAATAGAAAATTTATCGAAAATTTTATATAAATATAAAAGTTATCGAAAATTTTCTATAAAAGAAAATTTATCGAAAATTTTCTATAAATTGCGAAGTTATCGAAAATTTTCTATAAATACAAAAGTTATCGAAAATTTTCTATAAATACAAAAGTTATCGAAAATTTTCTATAAATACAAAAGTTATCGAAAATTTTCTATAAATACAAAAGTTATCGAAAATTTTCTATAAATACAAAATTTATCGAAAATTTTCTATAAATAAAAAATTTATCGAAAATTTTCTATAAATAGAAAATTTATCGAAAATTTTCTATAAATAGAAAATTTATCGAAAATTTTCTATAAATAGAAAATGTATCGAAAATTTTCTATAAATAGAAAATTTATCGAAAATTTTCTATAAAAAGAGAATTTATCGAAAATTTTCTATAAATAGAAAAGTTATCGAAAATTTTCTATAATTAGAGAATTTATCGAAAATTTTCTATAAATTAAGAATTTTCATAAATTAAGAATTTTCATAAATTAAGAATTTTTAAAAATTTCTTTGCAAATATTGAATGATTTTAAAAATTTCGTCATATTTCATATTTGACCCACTGTGCAGCATTTTCATTGACATTTTTTTGCACAATAATTTTACTCCAACCACAAATATTTACAAGTATATAAATTTTTTTCTTTATTGTAATATTTCGTGTGAATCGTAATGTTTCATTGATTATATGAATCTAATGATGATGATGATGAATATGATGTACAAAATAATTATTTATTACTTCATTACAAACACTTGTCTAAATACGAGTAGTAGGTATGTATGTACTTTTATAAATGTGCAAAAACGTGAAATTAAGTACTTTTTTTTTATAAAAGTTCTTAGAAATAGTAATTAATTAAATTTTATTGCCATAATTTTAAACTAAAGTTATTTAGTTAAAAAAATAATTAAATAATTTGTTGTTGCTTTTAAACAGAGTTTATTGACAGCAATTCTTTTATCTCAAAACAAACTGGAGAAATGTGACTGATAACATTTTACACTTTTTTATGGACCTATCGCTATTTGCATGTAAAATACTTTTTTCAAATGTTATGGCGGTACAGATATAAACAATGTGTTAATAATTGTGTGGTTAAACTAATTTAAAATTATTTACATTTTTTGTTATAATGTACCCTAGAACAGTGTTAGTAGTACTTCACTTCCCGATTAAATTTACCGATGTCTGTCCGACCTAAGTCTTTTTAAATTGATACAAATACATGTTAGGGACCTATATAAAGCCCTCTTCCGCTGATCCGTTTACCATTCATAAATCGCTGCATTTATCAAGTCAAAATTTTAGTTTTATACCTAATGTTTCCCATAGTTGTTTTATAATTGAAAGTAGTTCCCATAAATCTTGTTTTAGGTGAATCCATTTTAAATATCAGTTTCAAAACAAACTTTATTTTTGCCATGATCATTTATAGTTCCCCTATAAGACCAAATTCTTTAAATTATTCTATATCCTTTCGAACAAAACTGTCTTCACTGGGACATAGTCGTTAAACAATTTCATCTGGTTTTAAAATTTATAATTTTTTTATTGATAAAATGGAACATTTTGTAAAGATATAAATCTTTTATTTACTGTTAAAAAAAAACATTCTTATTTTTTCAGAACTTGTTCCTAATCATTGTTTGTTAAGCTTTACATCCCCAATTATAAAGATATATTTTCAAATTTAGTTACAATTTCATTTTTGTCATTTGATAATATTATCCAAGTTGTAAACTTAACTAGATAAGAGCAACAGGTGTTATTTGGCAACTGAATACAAATTTGAGAGGTTAGAAGATCCAAAGAAATTCACAATTCTATATATGTATACTAAAGTGACATTAGCTGGTTAGTGGTCAGCGTTCTAAGTAGTCTGGTAGACCGGAGGTCGTGGGTCGATAGAGGACTAGTTGAATTTTTTTCGGATTTTATGTACATAACTAACTAACTAACTACTAACTAACTAACTAACTAACTAACTAACTAACTAACTAACTAACTAACTAACTAACTAACTAACTAACTACTAACTAACTAACTACTAACTAACTAACTAACTAACTAACTAACTAACTAACTACTAACTAACTAACTAACTACTACTAACTAACTAACTAACTAACTAACTAACTAACTAACTAACTAACTAACTAACTAACTAACTAACTACTAACTAACTAACTAACTAACTAACTAACTAACTAACTAACTAACTAACTAACTAACTAACTAACTAACTAACTAACTACTACTAACTAACTACTAACTAACTAACTAACTAACTAACTAACTAACTAACTAACTAACTAACTAACTAACTAACTAACTAACTAACTAACTAACTAACTAACTAACTAACTAACTAACTAACTAACTAACTAACTAACTAACTAACTAACTACTAACTAACTAACTAACTAACTAACTAACTAACTAACTAACTAACTAACTAACTAACTAACTAACTAACTAACTAACTAACTAACTAACTAACTAACTAACTACTAACTAACTACTAACTAACTAACTAACTAACTAACTAACTAACTAACTAACTAACTAACTAACTAACTAACTAACTAACTAACTAACTAACTAACTAACTACTAACTAACTAACTAACTAACTAACTAACTAACTAACTAACTAACTAACTAACTAACTAACTAACTAACTAACTAACTAACTAACTAACTAACTAACTAACTAACTAACTAACTAACTAACTAACTAACTAACTAACTAACTAACTAACTAACTAACTAACTAACTAACTAACTAACTAACTAACTAACTAACTAACTACTAACTAACTAACTAACTAACTAACTAACTAACTAACTACTAACTAACTAACTAACTAACTAACTAACTAACTAACTAACTAACTAACTACTAACTAACTAACTAACTAACTAACTAACTAACTACTAACTAACTAACTAACTAACTAACTAACTAACTAACTAACTAACTAACTAACTAACTAACTAACTAACTAACTACTAACTAACTAACTAACTAACTAACTAACTAACTAACTAACTAACTAACTAACTAACTAACTAACTAACTAACTACTACTAACTAACTAACTAACTAACTAACTAACTAACTAACTAACTAACTAACTAACTAACTAACTAACTAACTACTAACTAACTAACTAACTAACTAACTAACTACTAACTAACTAACTAACTAACTAACTACTAACTAACTAACTAACTACTAACTACTAACTAACTAACTAACTAACTACTAACTAACTAACTAACTAACTAACTAACTAACTAACTAACTAACTAACTAACTAACTAACTAACTAACTAACTAACTACTAACTAACTAACTAACTACCTAACTAACTAACTAACTAACTAACTAACTAACTAACTACTAACTAACTAACTAACTAACTAACTAACTAACTAACTAACTAACTAACTAACTAACTAACTAACTAACTAACTAACTACTACTAACTAACTACTAACTAACTACTAACTAACTAACTACTAACTAACTAACTAACTAACTAACTAACTAACTAACTAACTAACTACTAACTAACTAACTAACTAACTACTAACTAACTAACTAACTAACTAACTAACTAACTAACTAACTAACTAACTACTACTAACTAACTAACTAACTAACTAACTAACTAACTAACTACTAACTAACTAACTAACTAACTAACTAACTAACTAACTAACTAACTAACTAACTAACTAACTAACTAACTAACTAACTAACTAACTAACTAACTAACTAACTAACTAACTAACTAACTAACTACTAACTACTACTAACTAACTAACTAACTAACTAACTAACTAACTAACTAACTAACTAACTAACTAACTAACTAACTAACTACTAACTAACTAACTAACTAACTACTAACTAACTAACTACTAACTAACTAACTAACTAACTAACGACTAACTAACTAACTAACTAACTAACTAACTAACTAACTAACTAACTAACTAACTACTACTAACTAACTAACTAACTAACTAACTAACTAACTAACTAACTAACTAACTAACTAACTAACTAACTAACTAACTAACTAACTAACTAACTAACTAACTAACTAACTAACTACTAACTAACTAACTAACTAACTAACTAACTAACTAACTAACTAACTAACTAACTAACTAACTAACTACTAACTAACTAACTAACTAACTACTAACTAACTAACTAACTAACTAACTAACTAACTAACTAACTAACTAACTAACTAACTAACTAACTAACTAACTAACTAACTAACTAACTAACTACTAACTAACTAACTAACTAACTAACTAACTAACTAACTAACTAACTAACTAACTACTAACTAACTAACTAACTAACTAACTAACTAACTAACTACTAACTAACTAACTAACTAACTAACTAACTAACTAACTAACTAACTAACTAACTACTAACTAACTACTAACTAACTAACTAACTAACTAACTAACTAACTAACTAACTAACTAACTAACTAACTAACTAACTAACTAACTACTAACTAACTAACTAACTAACTAACTAACTAACTAACTAACTAACTAACTAACTAACTAACTAACTAACTACTAACTAACTAACTAACTAACTAACTAACTAACTAACTAACTAACTAACTACTAACTAACTAACTAACTAACTAACTAACTAACTAACTAACTAACTAACTAACTACTAACTACTAACTAACTACTAACTAACTAACTAACTAACTAACTAACTAACTACTAACTAACTAACTAACTAACTAACTAACTAACTAACTAACTAACACTAACTAACTAACTAACTAACTAACTAACTACTAACTAACTAACTAACTAACTAACTAACTAACTAACTAACTAACTACTAACTAACTAACTAACTAACTAACTAACTAACTAACTAACTAACTAACTAACTAACTAACTAACTAACTAACTAACTACTAACTAACTAACTAACTAACTAACTAACTAACTAACTAACTAACTAACTACTAACTAACTAACTAACTAACTAATAACTAACTAACTAACTAACTAACTAACTACTAACTAACTAACTAACTAACTAACTAACTAACTAACTAACTAACTAACTAACTAACTAACTAACTAACTAACTAACTAACTACCTAACTAACTAACTAACTAACTACTACTAACTAACTACTAACTAACTAACTAACTACTAACTACTAACTAACTAAACTAACTAACTAACTAACTAACTACTAACTAACTAACTAACTAACTAACTACTAACTAACTAACTAACTAACTAACTAACTAACTAACTAACTAACTACTAACTAACTAACTAACTAACTAACTAACTAACTAACTAACTAACTAACTAACGAACTACTACTAACTAACTAACTAACTAACTAACTAACTAACTAACTAACTAACTAACTAACTAACTAACTAACTAACTAACTAACTAACTAACTAACTACTAACTACTAACTAACTAACTAACTAACTAACTAACTAACTAACTAACTAACTAACTAACTAACTAACTAACTAACTAACTAACTAACTAACTAACTAACTAACTAACTAACTAACTAACTAACTAACTAACTAACTAACTAACTAACTAACTAACTAACTAACTAACTAACTAACTAACTAACTAACTAACAACTAACTAACTAACTACTAACTAACTAACTAACTACTAACTAACTAACTAACTAACTAACTACTAACTAACTAACTAACTAACTAACTAACTAACTAACTAACTACTAACTAACTAACTAACTAACTAACTAACGACTACTAACTAACTAACTAGCTAACTAACTAACTAACTAACTAACTAACTACTACTAACTAACTAACTAACTAACTAACTAACTAACTAACTAACTAACTAACTAACTAACTAACTAACTAACTAACTAACTAACTAACTAACTAACTAACTAACTAACTAACTAACTAACTAACTAACTAACTAACTAACTAACTAACTAACTAACTAACTATAACTAACTAACTAACTAACTAACTAACTAACTACTAACTAACTAGCTAACTAACTAACTACTAACTAACTAACTAACTAACTACTAACTAACTAACTAACTAACTAATACTAACTAACTAACTAACTAACTAACCTAACTAACTACTAACTAACTAACTAACTAACTAACATAACTAACTTAACTAACTAACTAACTAACTAACTAACTAACTAACTAACTAACTAACTAACTAACTAACTAACTAACTACTAACTAACTAACTAACTAACTAACTAACTAACTAACTAACTACGAACTAACTACTAACTAACTACTAACTAACTAACTAACTACAACTAACTAACGAACTAACTAACACTAACTAACTAACTAACTAACTAACAACTAACTACTAACTACTAACTAACTACTAACTAACTAACTAACTAACTACTAACTAACTAACTAACTAACTAACTAACTAACTAACTAACTAACTAACTAACTAACTAACTAACTAACTAACTAACTAACTAACTAACTAACTAACTAACTAACTTAACTAACTAGAACTAACTAACTACTAACTAACTACTAACTAGCTAACTAACACTAACTAACTAACTAACTACTACTAACTAATTAACTAACTAACTAACTAGATAAAACCTTACTGGAACACTTTCTCACACTTGATCAGGAACAATTTGGGACAATTTGCGCCGAATGTTCTCTCTAATTTGCATGCTCCCCTAGAACTACTTACAGAAAACTTATTTGTTTCTAACCAGCTGGACCTGGGTAACGTTATCGGCCATAATATTGACCTATATTTTTCTGCAAGAAAAAAATTAGCGTTTTAGGAGAGTTGGTTCTGAAGAGTTGATTTCGCAATTAACACAAGTCCCGTTAAAAGACATATTTTCAAAAATCTCTCATGTTTATATTAATAGCGAGATATCAAAAATGAATTACTAAAGGATCGAGCCATAATAAGCAAATTCACTTTGAATTAATGAAGAATTTGGCTCAAGCGAGTACAGCAAATTACTGACCCATTATTACAATTTGGCAATAACTAATTATATTGTACTTTAGTTAAAGGATAACGAAAAAGCATAAGGAGATCTTTCCGCCAGCTTATCTTCCCGTATACATATAATAACGATCAACAAATTAACGACATTATGAAATCCTATCTTTAGTTATTGGCAAATTGTAATAATGGGGCTCTGAAATATATACAACTAAATTTATTTCATACCTTCCGAAAATATTTAATAAAAAATTCTATAAATTCCACAAAATAATTGACACTATTAAAATTGTTTTACTTTTTATTTTATATATTTTATAATTTTTTTTTTTATTTAGAACTTAAATAGTTTTGTAATACCGCAATACAACTAAACGGTTTGTAGTCTCGTTTTTCAATATTCTGATTTAATTTGCGTGTATAAATAAACAGTTATTCCGATTTGGCGGTCTTTTTATTTTATTTTCAAACTTGTTTTGATTTTTTTCTCGAAAACGTCTAAACAGTTTAACGTTAAATTTTAAACTGATCGTAGTATGAATAAATTTCAATGATGTGACCTAAACAACAACATTTGGCTGTTATTTTTATTTTGTTAAAAAAAATATTCAAAAGTAAAGTTAAGGTAATTTAACCGTGAGCATTTTAAGTACAAATACTCATTTGTTATAGTAGTAAAGGTAAAAAAGTGTTGCCAGAAAAAAGTTTTTTTACATGTCCCCAGACGAAAATCCAGAGTTCTAATTTAGAAATTTAAAATTTCAGATTCAAAATTTTGGAATGAAAAATTATCATTTCCATTCGATTAAAATCATATATCACATCAAGTTTGCAGAAAAGTTCAGATCTCTACTCGTTTGATCATTCTCCCCACTGTTTAAGTTATTAGTCGTTATAATGAAACTTTGAAACGTTGCCTCTCCAGACAATAGCTCACATCCTATCCCCCATAGTTCTCAAATTTATTAACACAATTATCCCCTCATCTGGCTACACTGTGATCATAAAATTAGTTGCTCTTTTCAGATTTAAGCAAATATTTCATTTATTTAGTTGAAAACTTTTATAATGTCTGTAGCTGGTATCAATCATAAAAGTGTTTGTATGTATGTCTGTATACTAGTTTTATAAATGTTATAATTTGTTATAAAATCTACATGCAAAGGCTTGTAAATCTCTTAAATGAGTACATTAATTAAATGTACCCTACACTACCATTATGAGAAAGCTATACTCCCAAAACAAATGATATCTTAAACTATAGCAATCGTGTTTTCCGGAAATAGACACTTGTGGATGGCACGAATAAAGCGGATATGTTTGTATACTCAACATGTCCTAGGGGAAGGGAACTAGCGGAAACAACTTAACTAACCAGATCTATACTAATCGATAAAAATAGTATCAATGCAATGTCATTGTTGAATCTTAATTATCTAAACTGATCTAAAGAACCTTTTCCGATTTTGAACGAATACTATAGTCAGGACTGTAGAAGAAGATTGCAGACTATAGTCTGTGCTATAGAGGAAGACTATAGTATAGATTGTAGAATAGACTTTGGCACTGACTAAAGTCAGGACTATAGAATAGACTGGAGTAATCTGGACAATAGAATAAACTACAGTTTGGACTATAGAATAAACTACAGTATGGACTACAGAATAAACTACAGTATGGACTATAGAATAGACTATAGCCTTCGTTATAGAATAGACTATGTCTGGACTATATAATAGACTACAGTCAGGACTATAGAATAGACTATAGTATGGGCTATAAAGTATAATGTAGAATAGTCTGGACTATACAATGGAATACAGTATGGATTATATAATAGACTTAGTCTAGACCGCGGAATAGATTATATTGTAGACTATAGAATAGACTATAGCCTGGAATATGGAATAGTCTGGACTATAGAATAGACTATGGCCTTGAATATAGCCTGAAAAATGGAATAGTCTATAGTCTGGACTATAGAATAGTCTATAGTTTGGACTATAGAATAGTCTATAGTTTGGACTATAGAATAGTCTATAGTCTGGACTGTAGAATAGTCTACAGTCTGGACTATAGAATAGTCTATAGTCTGGACTAAAGAATAGTCTATAGTCTAAACTATAGAATAGTCTATAGACTATATAATAGACTACAGTCAGGACTATAGAATAGACTATAGTATGGGCTATAAAGTATAATGTAGAATAGTCTGGACTATACAATGGAATACAGTATGGATTATATAATAGACTTAGTCTAGACCGCGGAATAGATTATAGTGTAGACTATAGAATAGACTATAGCCTGGAATATGGAATAGTCTATAGTCTGGACTATAGAATAGTCTATAGTTTGGACTATAGAATTGTCTATAGTCTGGACTATAGAATAGTCTACAGTCTGGAATATAGAATAGTCTATAGTCTGGACTATAGAATAGTCTATAGTCTAAACTATAGAATAGTCTATAGTCTAGAATATAGAAAACTATAGACTATTCTATGTCTATAGTTTGGACTATAGAATAGTCTATAGACTGGACTATAGAATAGTCTTTAGACTGGACTATAGAATAGTCTATAGACTGGAATTAGATAGTCTGGATTATAGAATAGTCTATAGTCTGGATTATAGAATAGTCTATAGTCTGGATTATAGAATAGTCTATAGTCTGGATTATAGAATAGTTTATAATCTGGATTATAGAATAGTCTATAGTCTGGATTATAGAATAGTCTATAGTCTGGACTATGGAATAGTCTATAGTCTGGACTATAGAATAGTCAATAGTTTGGACTATAGAATAGTCTATAGACTGGACTATAGAATAGTCTATAGACTGGACTATAGAATAGTCTATAGACTGGACTATAGAATAGTCTATAGTCTGAACTGTAGAATAGTCTATAGTCAGGACAATAGAATAGTCTATAGTGAGGACTATAGAATAGTCTATAGTCTGGACTATAGAATAGTCTATAGTCTGGACTATAGAATAGTCTATAGTCTCGAATATAGAATAGTCTATAGTCTGGACTATATAGTCTGAACCATGGAATAGATTAGAGTGTGGACTATAGCAGTGACTAAAGTCAGGACTATAGAATAGACTATAATCTGGACTATAGAATAAACTACAGTATGGACTATATAATAAACTACAGTATGGACTACAGAATAAACTACAGTATGGACTATAGAATAGACTATGTCTGGACTATATAATGGACTACAGTCAGGACTATAGTATGGGCTATAAAGTATAATGTAGAATAGTCTGCACTATAAAATGGACTACAGTATGGACTATATAATAGACTTAGTCTAGACCACGGAATAGATTATAGTCTGGACTATAGAATAGACTACAGCCTGGAATATGGAATAGACTATAGTCTGGACTATAGAATAGACTATGGCCTTGACTATAGAATAGAATTTAGCCTGGAATATGGAATAGTCTATAGTCTGGACTATAGAATAGACTATAGCCTGGAATATGGAATAGTCTATAGTCTGGACTATAGAATAGTCTATAGTCTGGACTATAGAATAGTATATAGAATAGTCTATAGTCTGGATTATAGAATAGTCTATAGTCTGGACTATGGAATAGTCTATAGTCTGGACTATAGAATAGTCTATAGTTTGAATTATAGAATAGTCTATAGACTGGACTATAGAATAGTCTATAGACAGGACTATAGAATAGTCTATAGTCTGGACTATAGAATAGTCTATAGTCTGAACTGTAGAATAGTCTATAGTCTGAACTGTAGAATAGTCTATAGTCAGGACAATAGAATAGTCTATAGTCTGGACAATAGAATAGTATATAGTGTGGACTATAGAATAGTCTATAGTCTGGACTATGAATAGTCTATAGTCTCGACTATAGAATAGTCTATAGTCTGGACTATAGACTATAGTCTTTAGTCTGGACTATATAGTCTGAACTATGGAATAGATTATAGTGTGGACTATACCACTGACTAAAATCAGGACTATAGAATAGTTTTTACTGTAGAAGAGACTGTAGTCTGGACTATAGAAGAGGCTATAGAAGGACTATAGAAGTGACTATGGTGATGTAGGGTACAAACATTAAAAGTCGTTTTTGCATTCTAATATGCTAATCTGCCATTTTAATTGGACACATCAGTAAACATTATTTCAACTGTACCGTCTGCGTTGTTCAAATATTTAAACAAATTATGATTTTGTTTTTCTGTTAATTGCATATAAAAGTTTTAAACGCATCACAAGACCGTTTAGGCAGTTTCAAAGTTTAAGAATGATCATATCAAAATTTTTACACTAACAACTAAATTTTAATAATTTTGATTATTGTTGCGTCTGAAAGTGATATTATCACAATGACTGATAAGAATAAAATGTTTGCAATTTTGTTTATAATTGAGTTTTATAAAATGCAAAAAAAATATATTAATGACCCTAATAAGAACACCATACTAAAGTAAGATTTTATAATTTCTCATTTAGTTTCTATGTAATATTTAATATTTACATAAAGATAGAGAATTATTGTACAAAATATAGAAAGAGAAATTAAATTTTAACAATTGTTTATTTAGATGAGTTTATAATTTTAAATCAACATTAATTTTTTTAATACATTTAAGTTTGTAGGTTGAACCTCTCTATAAAAAATCTGATTTCTTTTAAAAGCTGTCTGTCAACAATTGATTATCCGTTGTTTGATAAGAAAATTTGTTAAAGTCACCCGCAATTTGTTTGTCTTGAACATTTTATATACATATCTGTGGAGTATTTTTAATAGGCAGAAGAGTGTTGTTATCTTCAAACAATCTTCTTCTTTTTTATAAGTCCTACCAATTTAGATTTATTACCATTGCCGCTATAAACTGACATATTTTTAATCAAAAATTACTTCTTTATAAACAGATATCGGTGAAGTGGATTGTTAATTGCTCTAATTATTATTGTCTTTATGACGGAAACATTTTTACCAACAATTCATTTTATGAAATGTTGAGAATATTTTTGAACAACTTTGATAAGTGTCTTCATAATTTGAAATTGTTTTGAGATATACAACATAAGTAGTGCCATTATAAAAATGTATAGTATAATTTTATGAATGAATGTCGAGGTCGTATTTTGGACTCGAGCTTATATAAACAAAACTATCACACTATTAGTGGCTGCTTAGAAATTAAGATGGTGTGAAATATTTGCGAACCGAAAAACGAATAATACACAATTAAAACTTATAATCCAGAGTATAGACTATCCTATAGTAGAGACTATAGACTATTCTATAGTCCAGACTATAGACTATGCTATAGTCCAGATTATAGATTATGCTATAGTCCAGACTATAGACTATTCTATAGTCCAGACTCTAGACTATTCTATAGTCCAGACTCTAGACTATTCTATAGTCCAGACTATAGACTATTCTATAGTCGAGATTATAGACTATTCTATAGTCCAGATTATAGACTATTCTATAGACCAGACTATAGACTATTCTATAGACCAGACTATAGACTATTCTACAGTCCAGACTATAAAACATTATATAGTCTAGACTATAGACTATTCCATAGTCAGACTATAAAACATTATATAGTCTAGACTATTCCCTAGTCCAGACTATAGACCATTCTATAGTCCAGACTATAGACTATTCTATAGTCCAGACTATAGACTATTCTATAGTCCAGACTATAGACCATTCTATAGTCCAGACTATAGACCATTCTATAGTCCAGACTATAGTCTATTCTATAGTCCAGACTATAGACTATTCTATAGTCCAGACTATAGACTATTCTATAGTCCAGACTATAGACTATTCTATAGTCCAGACTATAGACTATTCTATAGTCCAGACTAAAGACTATTCTATAGTCCAGACTATAGACTATTCTATAGTCCAGACTATTCTATAGTCCAGACTATGGACTATTCTATAGTCCAGACTATAGACTATTTTATAGTCCAGACTATAGACTATTCTATAGTCCAGACTATAGACTATTCTGTAGTCCAGACTATAGACTATTCTATAGTCCAGACTATAGACTATTCTATAGTCCAGACTATAGACTATTCTATAGTCCGGACTATAGACTATTCTATGGTCCAGATTATAGATTATTCTATAGTCCAGATTATAGACTATTCTATAGTCCAGACTAAAGACTATTCTATAGTCCAGACTATAGACTATTCCATAGTCCAGACTATAGACTAGTCTATAGTCCAGACTATAGACTATTTTATAGTCCAGACTATAGACTATTCTAAAGTCCAGACTATATATTATTCAATAGTCCAGACTATAGACTATTCAATAGTCCAGATTATAGACTATTCTATAGTCCAGATTATAGACTATTCTATGGTCCAGATTATAGATTATTCTATAGTCCAGATTATAGACTATTCTATAGTCCAGACTAAAGACTATTCTATAGTCCAGACTATAGACTATTCCATAGTCCAGACTATAGACTAGTCTATAGTCCAGACTATAGACTATTTTATAGGCCAGACTATAGACTATTCTAAAGTCCAGACTATAGATTATTCAATAGTCCAGACTATAGACTATTCAATAGTCCAGACTATAGACTATTCTATAGTCCTGATTATAGACTATTCTATAGTCCACACTATATACTATTCTACAGTAAATTATTCTATAGTTCAGACTATAGAGTCTTGTATATTCCAGACTACATAGTATTTTATAGTCCATATAGTCCAGTGATCACATCTTTGCTGTTTACCAGAACTATTACTATTAATTATTCTATAGTTCAGACTATAGAGTCTTGTATATTCCAGACTACATAGTATTTTATAGTCCATATAGTCCAGTGATCACATCTTTGCTGTTTACCAGAACTATTACGAGATGGTCTTTCATCACTTCATTTTTTCCCAGAGTTTTTAATGGAAAATTTTGAATAGATAAAGTATTTTTCTATATCGAAACCACCCGATTCTACGACCGTCTTTCTCGGGAAAGGTTAGTATCGGTCATGTTCTCCTTTATGATGATTCCAATCGGGTTGGTTCAATGGCAGGTAGATTTTACATTATTTTATACAATCCAAAATTTGTTTTCTAGTAGCGTTGCAGATCGTAAACTGACCACTAGACGTATTGTTGATCACGTGTCACACTAAACACTTTTTTGTTTATTATTTTTCTTATAAGTGTTTCAACTTCAAATCAAACCGTTATCCATTTTTAATCGAATTCTATTTTAATCCAATGAATTTATAGAAAAGTTGCCTTTTGAAATTAAATATTTACGCAATTCGTATTGTTATCATAAAATAACTTTTGTTCCTATTTACAGGATATTTCCATAAAATGTGTTCTTTAATAATAATTCTAAAAAAGATCTTAATAAACTAATTCCTATAATAATTATTTATCCTTGTAATTATTTTCCAAATTCTATATTTAAAATATTTGATAAAGTAATTACTTATTAATCAACAATATCATTACTAATCTATATTAAATATAACATCTATTTTCAGAACACTCCCACAAAATTTTATTAGAATTATTTTAACTCTCACCTATAAATAACTAAATATAGAAGTATAAAACAATTAATTGTTTTTGTCTCAAAAAAAGTTTAACATTTGTTATCGAAATATTTTTAGAATTATGGTATTGGGAATTACGTAGCATTTGGTTTAAATTATCGATGATTGTTATGATATTACTTAGTATGAAAACATTTAGTGAGTGTGATCGGAAAATAATATTAACGATTTATAGTTGGTTTTCCAGACATTTTGTATTGCTTGTTTATTAAATATTCTAAGAAAAATTAATAAATAATATTAAATATTTGTTTTAAGTACATACAACCTATTTCAAACAATATAAATCAATGTAAATTTTAAAACATAAGTAAGAAATGGTGTAGTTCGTTTAAAAACCATGAATAAACAGAACAAAGAAAATAAATTAGTGTAATACTGAACCACAAGATCAATAATATGTACCAGGCATGGAAAATTCAGTACTTTAGTACCTTTTTCAGTACTTCTTCATCTTGAAAAAAAAATACGCGGTATCTACACATAGACTAGTTTATAATCTAGTCTATAGTCTAGTCTAGTCTATAGTCTAGTCTAGTCTAGTCTAGTCTAGTCTAGTCTAGTCTAGTCTAGTCTAGTCTAGTCTAGTCTAGTCTAGTCTAGTCTAGTCTAGTCTAGTCTAGTCTAGTCTAGTCTAGTCTAGTCTAGTCTATAGTCTAGTCTAGTCTAGTCTATAGTCTAGTCTAGTCTAGACTAGTCTAGTCTAGTCTAGTCTAGTCTAGTCTAGTCTAGTCTATAGTCTAGTCTAGTCTAGTCTAGTCTAGTCTAGTCTAGTATAGTCTAGTCCAGTCTAGACTAGTCTAGTCTAGTCTACTCTACTCTAGACTAGTCTAGTCTAGTCTAGGCTAGGCTAGTCTAGTCTAGTCTAGTCTAGTCTAGTCTAGTCTAGTCTAGTCTAGTCTAGTCTAGTCTAGTCTAGTCTAGTCTAGTCTAGTCTATAGTCTAGTCTAGTCTAGTCTAGTCTAGTATAGTCTAGTCTAGACTAGACTAGTCTAGTCTAGTCTAGTCTACTCTACTCTAGACTAGTCTAGTCTAGTCTAGTCTAGTCTAGTCTAGTCTAGTCTAGTCTAGTCTAGTCTAGTCTAGTCTAGTCTAGTCTAGTCTAGTCTAGTCTATAGTCTAGTCTAGTCTAGTATAGTATAGTCTAGTCTAGTCTAGTCTAGTCTAGTCTAGACTAGTCTAGTCTACTCTACTCTAGACTAGTCTAGGCTAGTCTAGTCTAGTCTAGTCTAGTCTAGTCTAGTCTAGTCTAGTCTAGTCTAGTCTAGTCTAGTCTAGTCTAGTCTAGTCTAGTCTAGTCTAGTCTAGTCTAGTCTAGTCTAGTCTAGTCTAGTCTAGTCTAGTCTAGTCTAGTCTAGTCTAGTCTAGTCTAGTCTAGTCTAGTCTAGTCTAGTCTAGTCTAGTCTAGTCTATAGTCTAGTCTAGTATAGTCTAGTCTGGTCTAGTCTAGTCTAGTATAGTCTAGTCTAGTCTAGTCTAGTCTAGACTAGTCTAGTCTACTCTACTCTAGACTAGTCTAGTCTAGTCTAGGCTAGTCTAGTCTAGTCTAGTCTAGTCTAGTCTAGTCTAGTCTAGTCTATAGTCTAGTCTAGTTTAGTCTAGTCAAGTCAAGTCAAGTCAAGTCAAGTCTAGTCTAGTCTAGTCTAGTCTAGTCTAGTCTAGTCTAGTCTAGTCTAGTCTAGTCTACTCTAGTCTAGTCTAGTATATAGTCTAGTCTAGTCTATAGTCTAGTCTAGCCTAGTATATAGTCTAGTCTATAGTACAGCCTTTAGTCTAGTCTATAGTCTAGTGTAGTCTATAGTCTAGTCTTTAGTCTATAGTCTAGTCTTTAGGATAGTGTAGTCTAGTTTATAGTCTAGTCTAGTCTAATCTCGTCTAGTCTAGTCTAGTCTAGTCTAGTCTAGTCTAGTCTAGTCTAGTCTAGTCTAGTCTAGTCTAGTCTAGTCTAGTCTAGTCTAGTCTAGTCTAGTCTAGTCTAGTCTAGTCTAGTCTAGTCTATAGTCTAGTATATAGTCTAGTCTAGTCTAGTGTATAGTCTAGTCTAGTCTATAGTTTTAGTCTATAGTCTAGTCTATAGTCTAGTCTATAGTCTAGTCATACTAGTCTATAGTCTAGTCTATAGTCTAGTCTATAGTCTAGTCTATAGTCTAGTCTATAGTCTAGTCTATAGTCTAGTCTATAGTCTAGTCTATAGTCTAGTCTATAGTCTAGTCTATAGTCTAGTCTATAGTCTAGTCTATAGTCTAGTCTATAGTCTAGTCTATAGTCTAGTCTATAGTCTAGTCTATAGTCTAGTCTATAGTCTAGTCTATAGTCTAGTCTATAGTCTAGTCTATAGTCTAGTCTATAGTCTAGTCTATAGTCTAGTCTATAGTCTAGTCTATAGTCTAGTCTATAGTCTAGTCTATAGTCTAGTCTATAGTCTAGTCTATAGTCTAGTCTATAGTCTAGTCTATAGTCTAGTCTATAGTCTAGTCTATAGTCTAGTCTATAGTCTAGTCTATAGTCTAGTCTATAGTCTAGTCTATAGTCTAGTCTATAGTCTAGTCTATAGTCTAGTCTATAGTCTAGTCTATAGTCTAGTCTATAGTCTAGTCTATAGTCTAGTCTATAGTCTAGTCTATAGTCTAGTCTATAGTCTAGTCTATAGTCTAGTCTATAGTCTAGTCTATAGTCTAGTCTATAGTCTAGTCTATAGTCTAGTCTATAGAAGAGATTTAAGATCGTTGCCGAATCTCACTGACGATTGCGGAACACTAGAAGATAATGCCGAACATGTACTTTTTCACTGTGCCAAATGGTGAGAAATGAGGATGGACCTGTACGAAGCTGCTGGGGTTACGCTCACACCCGAAAATATAGTACAGGTCAAGATTTCATCCATAAAATAATGACGAGCAGGAGTAATCGAACTACCGAACCCCTTATCTCAAATGAGGACGGGGGAGTAGGTTTCATAGACAGAAGAACAATTTGAATTCATCATAAATAAATTATCCGGCCCGATGTAATGCGAAAGTAGTCCCGGGTTGGATAATGAAGTTATCGTTGGGCCAATAGATGATAGCAAACTATCACTACGTCCTATAAACAAAAAAGTCTAGTCTATAGTCTAGTCTATAGTCTAGTCAATAGTCTAGTCTATAGTCTGGTCTATAGTCTAGTCTATAGTCTAGTCTATAGATTATACTACACTAGACTATAGACTTGTCTATATATTATACTAAACTATAATCTATAGTCTAGTTAGAACTATTAAGTTAAGTTAGAACTTATCTGCTTACGAATGGCCCTGGAAACCAAAAAAGAACTATTATACTGCCTTCTAACAATTGCCTTAACAATTTTGGCAAATTGCACATTTTTATTAAATTTTCTAACACTTTTTTCACTAATTTCTAAAACTTTTTCCATAAATATTTTTATACTCAGATATAATTTAACATTTGTTTAATATTATACAACAAAAATATTTTATTATTAACAATTTATTAACGTTTTAGCTTAATTTAAACAGTAGCATTAACCGTAACAACCGTACACTTTAGAAATATTAAGAAAACTAATGAAATGGAACAATAACAAAAAGCATCCATCACTTATTGCAGTTGTTGTTGTTATTGTTATTGTTATGAGATATTTGCTCTTTAAATGGAGTACTAATAATAACAATAACAACAAAAATGACATTTTCTATTACCATTTGTTGCTTTAGTTATTTGTCTTCTTCTTTAGTTGTTAAAAATTTCTAAAGTGTTCGGTTGTTTAGTGTCAATTGTCCTGTTTAAATTAATCTAAAGCGTTAATTAATTGTTATTATTGAAATATTTTTGTTGAAAATTGTTTATAAATACCGTTATTGAAAAAAGTTTATAGAAAAGTGTTAAATTATTAGTTTAAAAAAGTGTTTTAAAAGTTGCCAAAAAAGCAAAGCAATTTTGTTAGGCCGAGCGCCGGTTTGTTTCGATGGTTTTCTTTTGCCGCGCCATTCGTTTTGTTAAGTGATGAGAAAGCGTAAGAAAAAAATTGTTTGGAAAAAAGTCTGAGGCTAAGACGGTCTGAAAATTTATGACAAAAGTAAAAGAAAAAGAGTTGGAGTTTATGTACATATGTAAATATAAATGTACATATGTATGTAAATATAAATGTACATGGTGTACTGAATATAAGTTGACATCGTTAGCCCAGCTGATCATTGTTTACAATAGTTTATACAAAGACTTGTTATGTATACCGTGTGTATGTATGTGTTGCAAAATGGAAATACATATTGTTTTTGTATGCAAGGAAATACATACGGGAGAATATCTTTATTTGTACAACAAAAGAAAAAGGTTAGTGATTTGAAGTAACTGTAACAATCTGTTTGTTTGTTTGTTTAATAAATTTATATTTGCTTATATTGAACATGACTATAAAAAGTCTATAGTCTTACCTAAAGAACAATCTATAATCTAGACTATAGACTATAGAACAGTCCATCTTCTTCACTATAGGGTAGCCTATAGGAGTTACTCTAGAGCAGTCTATAGTGGTGCCTATAGAACAGTCAATAGTCTTGACTATGGAAAAGTCTATAGTATTCTTAGTATATAGTCTAGTCTACATTTTAGTCTATAGTCTAGTCTATATACTAGACTATAGACTAGACTATAGACTAGACTATAGACTAGACTATAGACTAGACTAGACTATAGACTAGACTATAGACTAGACTATAGACTAGACTATAGACTAGACTATAGACTAGACTAGACTATAGACTAGACTATAGACTAGACTATAGACTAGACTATAGACTAGACTAGACTAGACTATAGACTAGACTATAGACTAGACCATAGACTAGACTATAGACTAGACTACAGACTAGACTATAGACTAGACTATAGACTAAACTATAGACTAGACTATAGACTAGACTATAGACTAGACTATAGACTAGACTATAGACTAGACTATAGACTAGACTAGACTATAGACTAGACTATAGACTAGACTATAGACTAGACTACAGACTAGACTATAGACTAGACTATAGACTAGACTATAGACTAGACTATAGAATAGACTATAGACTAAACTATAGACTAGACTATAGACTAGACTATAGAATAGACTAGACTATAGACTAGACTAGACTAGACTAGACTAGACTACAGACTAGACTATAGACTAGACTATAGACTAGACTACAGACTAGACTATAGACTAGACTATAGACTAGACTATAGACTAGACTATAGACTAGACTATAGACTAGACTACAGACTAGACTATAGACTAGACTATAGACTAGACTATAGACTAGACTACAGACTAGACTATAGACTAGACTATAGACTAACTATAGACTAGACTATAGACTAGACTATAGACTAGACTATAGACTAGACTATAGACTAGACTATAGACTAGACTAGACTATAGACTAGACTATAGACTAGACTATAGACTAGACTAGACTATAGACTAGACTATAGACTAGACTATAGACTAGACTATAGACTAGACTAGACTATAGACTAGACTATAGACTAGACCTATAGACTAGACTATAGACTAGACTAAGACTAGACTATAGACTAGACTATAGACTAAACTATAGACTAGACTATAGACTAGACTATAGACTAGACTATAGACTAGACTATATACTAGACTATAGACTAGACTATAGACTAGACTATAGACTAGACTATAGACTAGACTATAGACTAGACTATAGACTAGACTATAGACTAGACTATAGACTAGACTAGACTAGACTATAGACTAGACTATAGACTAGACTATAGACTAGACTATTGACTAGACTATAGACTAGACTATAGTCTAGACTATAGACTAGACTAGAGACTACTAGACTATGGACTAGACTATAGACTAGACTATAGACTAGACTATAGACTAGACTATAGACTAGACAAGACTATAGACTAGACTATAGACTAGACTATAGACTAGACTATAGACTAGACTATAGACTAGACTATAGACTAGACAAGACTATAGACTAGACTATAGACTAGACTATAGACTAGACTATAGACTAGACTATAGACTAGACTATAGACTAGACTATAGACTAGACTATAGACTAGACTATAGACTAGACTATAGAATAGAACTATAGACTAGGACTATAGACCTAGAGACTAATAGACTAGACTATAGACTAGACTATAGACTAGACTATAGACTAGACTATAGACTAGACTATAGACTAGACTATAGACTAGACTATAGACTAGACTATAGACTAGACTATAGACTAGACTATAGACTAGACTATAGACTAGACTATAGACTAGACTATAGACTAGACTATAGACTAGACTATAGACTAGACTATAGACTAGACTAATAGACTAGACTATAGACTAACTATGACTAGACTAATAGACTAGACTATAGACTAGACTATAGACTAGACTATAGCCTAGACTATAGACTAGACGATAGACTAGACTATAGACTAGACTATAGACTAGACTATAGACTAGACTATAGACTAGACTATAGACTAGACTATAGACTAGACTATAGACTAGACTATATACTAGACTATACTAAGACGATAGACTAGACTATAGACTAGACTATAGACTAGACTATAGACTAGACTATAGACTAGAACTATAGACTAGACTATAGACTAGACTATAGACAGACTATAGACTAGACTTAGACTAGACTATAGACTAGACTATAGACTAGACTATAGACTAGACTATAGACTAGACTATAGACTAGACTATAGACTAGACTATAGACTAGACTATAGACTAGACTATAGACTAGACTATAGACTAGACTATAGACTAGACTATAGACTAGACTATAGACTAGACTAAGACTAGACTATAGACTGGACTATAGACTAGACTATAGACTAGACTATAGACTAGACTATAGACTAGACTATAGACTAGACTATAGACTAGACTATAGACTAGATTATAGACTAGACTATAGACTAGACTATAGACTAGACTATAGACTAGACTATAGACTAGACTATAGACTAGACTATAGACTAGACTATAGACTAGACTATAGACTAGACTATAGACTAGACTATAGACTAGACTATCGACTAGACTATAGACTAGACTATAGACTAGACTATAGACTAGACTATAGACTAGACTATAGACTAGACTATAGACTAGACTATAGACTAGACTATAGACTAGACTATAGACTAGACTATAGACTAGACTATGGACTAGACTATAGACTAGACTATAGACTAGACTATAGACTAGACTATAGACTAGTATAGACTAGACTATAGACTAGACTATAGACTAGACTATAGACTAGACTATAGACTAGACTATAGACTATATAGACTAGACCATAGACTAGACTATAGACTAGACTATAGACTAGACTATAGACTAGACTATAGACTAGACTATAGACTAGAGATAGACTAGACTATAGACTAGACTATAGACTAGACTATAGACTAGACTATAGACTAGACTATAGACTAGACTATAGACTAGACTATAGACCAGACTATAGACTAGACTATAGACTAGACTATATACTAGACTATAGACTAGACTATAGACTAGACTATAGACTAGATTATAGACTAGATTATAGACTAGACTATAGACTAGACTATAGACTAGACTATAGACTAGACTATAGACTAGACTATAGACTAGGCTATAGACTAGACTATAGACTAGACTATAGACTAGGCTATAGACTAGACTATAGACTAGACTATAGACTAGACTATAGACTGGACTATAGACTAGACTATAGACTAGACTATAGACTAGACTATAGACTAGACTATAGACTAGACTATAGACTAGACTATAGACTAGACTAGACTAGACTATAGACTAGACTATAGACTAGACTATGGACTAGACTATAGACTAGACTATAGACTAGACTATAGACTAGACTATAGACTAGACTATAGACTAGACTATAGACTAGACTATAGACTAGACTATAGACTAGACTATAGACTAGACTATAGACTAGACCATAGACTAGACTATAGACTAGACTATAGACTAGACTATAGACTAGACTATAGACTAGACTATAGACGAGACTATAGACTAGACTATAGACTAGACTATAGACTAGACTATAGACTAGACTATAGACTAGACTATAGACTAGACTATAGACTAGACTATAGACTAGACTATAGACTAGACTAGACTAGACTATAGACTAGACTATAGACTAGACTATAGACTAGACTATAGACTAGACTATAGACTAGACTATAGACTAGACTAGACTATAGACTAGACTATAGACTAGACTATAGACTAGACTATAGACTAGACTATAGACTAGACTATAGACTAGACTATAGACTAGACTATACTAGACTATAGACTAGACTATAGACTAGACTATAGACTAGACTATAGACTAGACTATAGACTAGACTATAGACTAGACTATAGACTAGACTATAGACTAGACTATAGACTAGACTATAGACTAGACTATAGACTAGACTATACTAGACTATAGATTAGACTATAGACTAGACTATACACTAGACTATAGACTAGACTATAGACTAGACTATAGACTAGACTATAGACTAGACTATGACTAGACTATAGACTAGACTATAGACTAGACTATAGACTAGACTATAAACTAGACTATAGACTAGACTATAGACTAGACTATAGACTAGACTATAGACTAGACTATAGACTAGACTAGACTATAGACTACATAGACTAGATAGACTAGACTATAGACTAGACTATAGACTATACATAGACTAGACTATAGACTAGACTATAGACTAGACTAGACTAGACTATAGACTAGACTATAGACGAGACTATAGACTAGACTATAGACTAGACTATAGACTAGACTATAGACTAGACTATAGACTAGACTAGACTATAGACTAGACTAGACATAGACTATTGACTAGACTAGACTAGACTATAGTCTAGACTATAGACTAGACTATAGACTACTAGACTATGGACTAGACTATAGACTAGACTATAGACTAGACTATAGACTAGACTATAGACTAGACTATAGACTAGACTATAGACTAGACTATAGACTAGACTATAGACTAGACTAGATAGACTATAGACTAGACTATAGACTAGACAAGACTATAGACTAGACTATAGACTAGACTAAGACTAGACTATAGACTAGACTATAGACTAGACTATAGACTAGACTATAGACTAGACTATAGACTAGACTATAGACTAGACTATAGACTAGACTATAGAATAGACTATAGACTAGACTATAGACTAGGCTATAGACTAGACTATAGACTAGACTATAGACTAGACTATAGACTAGACTATAGACTAGACTATAGATAGACTACTATAGACTATAGACTAGACTATAGACTAGACTATAGACTAGACTATAGACTAGACTATAGACTAGACTATAGACTAGACTATAGACTAGACTATAGACTAGAACTATAGACTAGACTATAGACTGACTAGACTAGACTATAGACTAGACTATAGACTAGACTATAGACTAGACTATAGACTAGACTATAGACTAGACTATAGACTAGACTATAGACTAGACTATAGACTAGACTATAGACTAGACTATAGACTAGACTATAGACTAGACTATAGACTAGACTATAGACTAGACTATAGACTAAACTATAGACTAGACTATAGACTAGACTATAGACTAGACTATAGACTAGACTATAGACTAGACTATAGACTAGACTATAGACTAGACTATAGACTAGACTATAGACTAGACTATAGACTAGACTATAGACTAGACTATAGACTAGACTATAGACTAGACTATAGACTGGACTATAGACTAGACTATAGACTAGACTATAGACTAGACTATAGACTAGACTATAGACTAGACTATAGACTAGACTATAGACTAGATTATAGACTAGACTATAGACTAGACTATAGACTAGACTATAGACTAGACTATAGACTAGACTATAGACTAGACTATAGACTAGACTATAGACTAGACTATAGACTAGGCTATAGACTAGACTATAGACTAGACTATCGACTAGACTATAGACTAGGCTATAGACTAGACTATAGACTAGACTATAGACTAGACTATAGACTAGACTATAGACTAGACTATAGACTAGACTATAGACTAGACTATAGACTAGACTATAGACTAGACTATAGACTAGACTATGGACTAGACTATAGACTATACTAGACTAGACTATAGACTAGACTATAGACTAGACTATAGACTAGACTATAGACTAGACTATAGACTAGACTATAGACTAGACTATAGACTAGACTATAGACTAGACCATAGACTAGACTATAGACTAGACTATAGACTAGACTATAGACTAGACTATAGACTAGACTATAGACTAGACTATAGACTAGACTATAGACTAGACTATAGACTAGACTATAGACTAGACTATAGACTAGACTATAGACTAGACTATGACTAGACTATAGACCAGACTATAGACTAGACTATAGACTAGACTATAGACTAGACTATATACTAGACTATAGACTAGACTATAGACTAGACTATAGACTAGACTATAGACTAGATTATAGACTAGATTATAGACTAGACTATAGACTAGACTATAGACTAGACTATAGACTAGACTATAGACTAGACTATAGACTAGGCTATAGACTAGACTATAGACTAGACTATAGACTAGGCTATAGACTAGACTATAGACTAGACTATAGACTAGACTATAGACTGGACTATAGACTAGACTATAGACTAGACTATAGACTAGACTATAGACTAGACTATAGACTAGACTATAGACTAGACTATAGACTAGACTATAGACTAGACTAGACTAGACTAGACTATAGACTAGACTATAGACTAGACTATAGACTAGACTATAGACTAGACTATAGACTAGACTATAGACTAGACTATAGACTAGACTATAGACTAGACTATAGACTAGACTATAGACTAGACTATAGACTAGACTATAGACTAGACTATAGACTAGACTATAGACTAGACTATAGACTAGACTATAGACGAGACTATAGACTAGACTATAGACTAGACTATAGACTAGACTATAGACTAGACTATAGACTAGACTATAGACTAGACTATAGACTAACTATAGACTAGACTAGACTAGACTATAGACTAGACTATAGACTAGACTAGACTAGACTATAGACTAGACTATAGACTAGACTATAGACTAGACTATAGACTAGACTATAGACTAGACTATAGACTAGACTATAGATAGACTATAGACTAGACTATAGACTAGACTATAGACTAGACTATAGACTAGACAATAGACTAGACTATAGACTAGACTATAGACTAGACTATAGACTAAACTATAGACTAGACTATAGACTAGACTATAGACTAGACTATAGACTAGACTATAGACTAGACTATAGACTAGACTATAGACTAGACTATAGACTAGACTATAGACTAGACTATAGACTATACAATAGACTAGACTATAGACTAGACTATAGACTAGACTATAGACTAGACTATAGACTAGACTATAGACGAGACTTTAGACTATACTATAGACTAGACTATAGACTAGACTATAGACTAGACTATAGACTAGACTATAGACTAGACTATAGACTAGACTATAGACTAGACTATAGACTAGACTATAGACTAGACTATAGACTAGACTATAGACTAGACTATAGACTAGACTATAGACTAGACTATAGACTAGACTATAGACTAGACTATAGACTAGACTATAGACTAGACTATAGACTAGACTATAGACTAGACTATAGACTAGACTATAGACTAGACTATAGACTAGACTATAGACTAGACTATAGACTAGACTATAGACTAGACTATAGACTAGACTATAGACTAGACTATAGATTAGACTATAGACTAGACTATAGACTAGACTATAGACTAGACTATAGACTAGACTATAGACTAGACTATAGACTAGACTATAGACTAGACTATAGACTAGACTATAGACTAGACTATAGACTAGACTATAGACTAGACTATAGACTAGACTATAGACTAGACTATAGACTAGACTATAGACTAGACTATAGACTAGACTATAGACTAGACTATAGACTAGACTATAGACTAGACTATAGACTAGACTATAGACTAGACTATAGACTAGACTATATAGACTAGACTATAGACTAGACTATAGACTAGACTATAGATAGACTATAGACTAGACTATAGACTAGACTATAGACTAGACTATAGACTAGACTATAGACTAGACTATAGACTAGACTATAGACTAGACTATAGACTAGACTATAGACTAGACTATAGACTAGACTATAGACTAGACTATAGACTAGACTATAGACTACAGACTAGACTATAGACTAGACTATAACCTAGACTATAGACTAGACTATAGACTAGACTATATACTAGACTATAGACTAGACTATAGACTAAACTATAGACTAGACTATAGACTAGACTATAGACTAGACTATAGACTAGACTATATACTAGACTATAGACTAGACTATAACCTAGACTATAGACTAGACTATAGACTAGAATATAGACTAGACTATATACTAGACTATAGACTAGACTATAGACTAGACTATTGTCTAGACTATATACCAGACTATAGACTAGACTAGACTATATACCAGACTATAGACTAGACTGTAGCTAGACTATAGACTAGACTATAGACTAGACTATGACTAGACTATATACTAGACTATAGACTAGACTAAAGACTAGATTATAGACCAGACTATAGACTAGGACTATAGACTAGACTATAGACTAGACTATAGATTAGACTATAGACTAGACTATAGACTAGACTATAGACTAGACTATAGACTAGACTATAGACTAGACTATAGACTAGACTATAGACTAGACTATAGACTAGACTAGACTAGACTATATACTAGACTATAGACTAGACTATAACCTAGACTATTGGCTAGACTATAGGCTAGACTATAGACTAGGACTATAGACTAGACTATAGACTAGACTATAGACTAGACTAGTCTACCCTTGTTAAATGAGGTTGAAGTTGTCTAGACGAAGAGAAATCTATTGATCATCTTTTTACCTACTTTCCTGCTGCTGGGAGCACTTAATTTTAAGAATTCACGCAATAAGAATTGACGAATTACATATTTATAAAAACATATTTTTTCGATGTACATATATGTATAATCTAAGAATGTATTTTACAAAATCCTCCTTATTCTTAAATCTATTTACAACTAAAACAAAGTATAAAATTTAATAAACTAATATAGTTTTCATATAGTATATAAGTACACATATTTAATTAAATATGTTATCATATATTTTAAACCAAAATCCGGTTCTTATCACACCCAACGAGTTAACAATATCCGACTCTAATGACTGTTTATAAGATTTTAAAATGGTAGGCTCCAAAGGACCCCAATGTGTGGCTGGTTTAAAAGCATTTTTGATACGATCACAAAGTTTTGATTCTGGTCTCTGATAAATGGTAATACAGCCCCATATTATCAATTGACCAATGCCAAAGGCTGAAATACACCAACCTAATACTGAAATTGAAGAAAATAAATTGGTTATTTTATTGATATATATTGCGAATCAAACAAATTCTTTACCATAAAGATAATCGGGATATTTAACACCATTATAATCCAGAGGTTTATATTCCACAAACGTATAAATCAATATGGCGGTCATAAAAGCTGGGGTAATAACACTCCAGCAAAGTCGATAATATAGGGAAGTTTTGATATTCAACATAAATTGGATATCTCGGCAAATGTTTTTAACTCCTATATACCAGAAAAGAATAGGATTAGTTGGTTTTATATTATTTTTTTATAATGTTGTGTGGGGGTATATACCATATATCCATCCGGCTGATATTAATTCAAGTATACCCAGTACAAAGGCCACTATTGTTACACCATAGAAGTCTATATAATTTAACATATATTGTCCTCCAGGTGTTACATACATTAGACCAAAACAGTAAGATATTATACATATCACCAGTACTATGCGCCATCTTTTGATTTTGGGAAAAAGTTCACAGGCCACTGTTATTACACTGGTTATAATACCCACATTACTGCCGATACCCAAAATAAACATCATGAGAAAGAAGAGGGCGGAGAAAACCTGAAATGATTTTGGAAGTAATGTATAGGTTAAGCCACTGCTAAAATTAATAAAATTTTGTGAGAAATTGCGATCATGAAGGCCATTGACTGTGCCACCTGCACGTCAATTATGTAAATTTTTTTAAAAATGGATCCAACCGTTTTAAAACTACAGATCTACATATTAATTCAAACATGTGACCTGGTCCATTTTTTTTCAAATAGCGGGATTATATAAGAGATCAGATAACATTGTTTTAAAAACATTTGCAGACCTCTTAGTTAGTTAGTTAGTTAGTTAGTTAGTTAGTTAGTTAGTTAGTTAGTTAGTTAGTTAGTTAGTTAGTTAGTTAGTTAGTTAGTAGTTAGTTAGTTACTTAGTTAGTTAGTTAGTTAGTTAGTTAGTTAGTTAGTTAGTTAGTTAGTTAGTTAGTTAGTTAGTTAGTTAGTTAGTTAGTTAGTTAGTTAGTTAGTTAGTTAGTTAGTTAGTTAGTTAGTTAGTTAGTTAGTTAGTTAGTTAGTTAGTTAGTTAGTTAGTTAGTTAGTTAGTTAGAGAAAGGAGAATTCGTATTTAAATAATCATACTTACTTGCGGCACCATTGTAAATTTCGCTATAGCATCTGGATAGGAAATAAAAGCCAAACCGGGTCCACCTTTCACCACACTCCTAATATCTGTAGTACCGGTTTCATGGGCCAAATTTCCCAAAATACCAAAAATAACAATACCCGATAGCAGAGATGTAAAAGTATCCAAAGACGTGACGATCGTACAATCTCTGAAATAATAGAAAGCAAAGTTTAAGAAATTGATATTAACTCCACTATTAGGACTGATGATTTACCGGCTTATATTATGATCGAAACGATTGTAGGAGGCATACATCAATATAACACCATAACAAACGGTTAAGGAGAAAAATACTTGTGTTACGGCCGCATACCAAACACTAGCATCGAGCAGTTTATCCCATTGCGGTCTTAGGAAATATAAAACACCATCAAATGCTCCGGGTAAAGTTAGGGAACGTACCAATAGAATCAACATAATGAGATAAGGGAATAGAGCTAAGAAATAAGCTGCTTTACCCGACGATTTGATACCACGTATAACAATGGACATTATGATAACCCAGGAAACGGCTAATGTTAGAGACAAATACCAATCGGGGGCACCAATACCATCGTCTATGTTGGGGGTTTCATGTAAAATAACTTTGCTGTTAAGAAATGATGAGAAATGCTATTGTCAATGGACCGATTCTATTAATAACTATCAGAACTTTTTAAACTTACAAAAAATAGTGTTCAGCTGATGATTTCTTAATTGTACCATTTAATGCCTCCGTTACCACTTGACTTTCCGTGGAATCCTCAGTATTATTTTCGAATCAATACACTCGTCGCCCCACTCTTCACGACAATAACTCCAAGGTAATATGGCAAAAAATGATAATATCAAATAACGTAATGTCAGGGCCATTAGAGAGGCATAATAAGTCGCAATGAAAAATGTTAAGATGACTTGACCATAACCAATACCTATTGAAGACAAAGATTAATACAGTTAATATTATTTATAAAGTTTAAATTATAATCAAATTACCTTTCATTATGGGCGCATATTCGAATACTTTGACACTTCCTCGACTAGCAAATTGTCCCAATATCATTTCTAAATAGTAAATGGGTTTACCCACTAAAAATAATACTATTATATAGGGTATCAGAAATGCACCACCACCATTTTCCAAAGCTATAAAGGGAAAACGCCAAATATTGCCCAAGCCCACGGACAGAGCTATGCAAGACATTAAAAATTCCAAACCATTGCCCCAATGATCACGTCCCGGTGAGGTTTGAGATTCATTATTGGAGATGGAATCACAGGTTTTCTAAAATTACACAAAAATTCGAAAGAGTTTAAATCTTTCATTTTAAAATTTAGATATTCTGTTAAAAAAATAATTTCTTATATTTTGTTTTAAAAGTTTTTTAATACAACCTTCGTACCGTTTGATATCTAAACAAATAATAATTAACATTTTTTTTTATGAAACCCATAAACCTTTAGACTAGACCCCATACAGATTATGCTGGGCAATTTAATTGGAACAATTTTAAACCCATCATTAAACTGATAAACATGATAATTTGTTTTGATTCACTTGTTTTTACTGTCATATATATATTTTTGTCTCGATCACTCTTGAAATTAAATAAACAAGATCATAAAATACTAACTTGTATATTTTCATCACTTTCCGCTGTATTTATCAAGTCCACTTTGGAGGAGGTAAAACCAGGATTATCAAAACCACCACTTTCACTATTTTCTCTATTCATATTAGTTATTATTTAATAATATATTTGTACTTTTAAGTTAATTAGTTAATTATTTATTAAAATTTTTATTTATTTTTGAATTTTTTGCACATTTTCCACAAAAAGCGTTGACACGGAATAACTTAACAAGTCCAATTGACAACCAGTCTTATAATAAGTAAAGTGTGAAGTGATCTTTACTTTTTGTAGAGAATTCCCAAAATGATAAGAGCTTTTCAGTTTCAGATAACATCGACATCATCATCATCAGAAAAATAATTGTTCCGTTTCTCTTCTGGGTGGGGGAGAGGTGTAGCTACTACAGGTTATAATTGGTTTTTATTTTATTATTCCGTTTGTGTAGAGGTGTAATGGGTTGTAGTGAGGCGTTTGTAACGTATTTGGATCGTTGTGAGATTTCAATTCGATTTAGTTCAGTCCATCTGTCTATCGGTTGGTACCATTATAAGGATAACTAGCTAGCTAGCTAGCTAACTAACTAACTAACTAACTAACTACTAACTAACTAACTAACTAACTAACTAACTAACTAACTAACTAACTAACTAACTAACTAACTAACTAACAACTAACTAACTAACTAACTAACTAACTAACTAACTAACTAACTAACTAACTAACTAACTAACTACTAACTAACTAACTAACTAACTAACTAACTAACTAAACTAACTAACTAACTAACTAACTAACTAACTAACTAACTAACTAACTAACTAACTAACTAACTACTAACTAACTAACTAACTAACTAACTAACTAACTACTAACTAACTACTAACTAACTAACTAACTAACTAACTAACTAACTAACTAACTAACTAACTAACTAACTAACTAACTAACTAACTAACTAACTACTAACTAACTAACTAACTAACTACTAACTAACTAACTAACTAACTAACTAACTAACTAACTAACTAACTAACTAACTAACTAACTAACTAACTAACTAACTAACTACTACTAACTAACTAACTAACTAACTAACTAACTACTAACTAACTAACTAACTACTAACTAACTAACTAACTAACTAACTAACTAACTAACTAACTAACTAACTAACTAACTAACTAACTAACTAACTAACTAACTAACTAACTAACTAACACTAACTAACTAACTAACTAACTAACTAACTAACTAACTAACTAACTAACTAACTAACTAACTAACTAACTAACTAACTAACTAACTAACTAACTAACTAACTAACTAACTAACTAACTAACTAACTAACTAACTAACTAACTAACTAACTAACTACTAACTAACTAACTAACTAACTAACTACTAACTAACTAACTAACTAACTACTAACTAACTAACTAACTAACTAACTAACTAACTAACTAACTAACTAACTAACTACTAACTAACTAACTAACTAACTAACTAACTAACTAACTAACTAACTAACTAACTAACTAACTAACTAACTAACTAACTAACTAACTAACTAACTAACTAACTAACTAACTAACTAACTAACTAACTAACTAACTAACTAACTAACTAACTAACTAACTAACTAACTAACTAACTAACTAACTAACTAACTAACTAACTAACTAACTAACTAACTAACTAACTAACTAACTAACTACTACTAACTAACTAACTAACTAACTAACTACTAACTAACACTAACTAACTAACTAACTAACTACTAACTAACTAACTAACTAACTACTAACTAACTACTAACTAACTAACTAACTAACTAACTAACTAACTAACTAACTACTAACTAACTAACTAACTAACTAACTAACTACTAACTAACTAACTAACTAGCTAACTAACTAACTAACTAACTAACTAACTAACTAACTAACTAACTAACTAACTAACTAACTAACTAACTAACTAACTAACTAACTAACTAACAACTAACTAACTAACTAACTAACTAACTAACTAACTAACTACTAACTAACTACTAACTAACTACTAACTACTAACTAACTAACTAACTATCTATCTAGCTATCTAACTAACTATCTATCTAACTACATAACTAACTAACTAGCTAACTAAACTAACTACTAACTAACTAACTAACTAACTAACTAACTACTAACTAACTAACTAACTAACTACTAACTAACTAACTAACTAACTAACATAACTAACTAACTAACTAACTAACTAACTAACTAACTAACTAACTACTAACTAACTAACTAACTAACTAACTAACTAACTAACTAACTAACTACTAACTAACTAACTATCTATCTATCTATCTATCTATCTATCTATCTATCTATCTATCTATCTATCTATCTATCTATCTATCTATCTATCTATCTATCTATCTATCTATCTATCTATCTATCTATCTATCTATCTATCTATCTATCTATCTATCTATCTATCTATCTATCTATCTATCTATCTATCTACCTATCTAACTTATTTAAAATGCATTATACTAAGTTTATTCATTTCGGGGGTAGGGTCAAACATGGCCTACTTCATACCGATTTAAGTACGACACACGTTTTGCTTATGGGAACTAATTAATAAGAAACACGAAATTTCCAAGAATACATATTAGATTACACAGGTCGACAAATTTTTCACCCAGAGTCTCAAAGAAGAAAGAAGATATGTGAGATGTTAATTAAGCCTTTATTTTAAAGTTCACAGAATGGACTTTCTGATGGCATATAAGATTTTGTATATATGTATATTTGTCTTGGCGTTGTCATAACAAAAGGGTCAAAAATAATGTATTTTCAGACTTTTGGACACAAGGTGCTGAGTTCAATCTGAGGTCAGGTTCTAGGTTTCAGGGTTTCTACTTTTTGTCGGCCTGTGTTATTGTAGCTCTCAAACAAAATGCTTCAGGAATAACTCTGTCCGTCTGTCAATATAAATATTTGTAATAAAATAAAGGGAAGGCGTGGAACCTCGTCGATTCTTATATTTAGCAAAATATAGCAGCATCAGTTGCACCAGCAACTTTTTCTAACTAGTATTATTTTGGTAGACGGTACGAAATAGGTTTCATTATCATCTGTGATTAAAATCAAAACATTATTCACAACAACTGTCATATCTTTTCGCCTTTACCTGAGGATCTAAATTTTAGCTCTAAGAGAGCAAACATTTAGTTTTAGATTCTAAAACTAAATGTTTGTCCTCTTAGAGCGAACATTTCAAATTCTTAAATTGCAATTTTTAGGTCCAATCTAAAATCTACATCACAATGACAATGACCTCATATCTTCAAAAAAAAAGAAACTAAACTACAGCGCTCAGACTTTCTTAAGAGACATGCATTTAGTATGTCTGATAATATAGTAGCGTATACAAAATCTGTTGTTAACTAGAGCTCTAAATTATCTGTTAAAACACATTTTAATAACCTCTAATAAAGACAAATAATTATTTTTGTTAAGTCCTATTATTAAGATAATAAATACAACAAAATCGCAAAGAACTAAATCAGAAATATTATACAGAAATAGAGATAGGATTAAATAGCAACTCTGACAATAACCTATAAACAATAATATTTTTCAAAAATAGATTTTAAAAGTAAATATTTTTAACATTTTTTGTAAAAGACAAAATATTATCGATATTTTATCAGAATAACAAATGGTTTAATAAATATTTTATTAACCTAGAACTTTACTGAAAACGTACTAAATGATATCGTAAGATTTGTTTTTATTGGAATTATTCATAAGTTGTAATAATCGTTTAAAAATAAAGCAGTAAAGTTAATTTCTTTATGTTGTATTTAGCGCGGAAAATATAATATCGTATAGATAAATACTATCGGCAAACTTTGCCTTAAACTCAAAGTTTGGTCTCAGAAAATAATATATTTTAAAGAACTGAGCCATGCCCCCTTTATCTTATAAAATAGGGATATCAAGTGATTTTGACCAAGAATCATATTTTCTACTTAGTCCATCAGTATCTGTTGCCTATATATTCGTAGAATCTTCTACATGAGTTACTTTTAGCTAACCGATATACTTTTTTAAGTTTTTTTGATTTGCCTCGATTTGTTATATCCAATGTTTCCTAGATAGTTTCGAGTTGCACTATATGGGCCGAAGTTTTTCTTTGATGGGATATTTTATTAAAGTTTCCTTCTACTTTTTTAAGAGCAGCAATAGAATTTTTAACAATGTCAGGATCCCATTATACTCCTTGGGTTCCTATAGACCGTTTTTCTGTTAAAGAAATCTCCCACCGGGGGCATGTAACTTTGGTGTAAGACTTTTAGCTTGGTGTTATTGGAGTCCCGGGGAAAATGGTTGCTCTAGTCTGCCGGGACTATAAACTGAAGATAATCAAATGTATCTTCGGCCTTTCCATGGAATGATTTGACAGAGGTTCGAACCATAATCTGGTACCAGGGCAACTAGTTGCTCGCAGGATAGCCACCCTTCCGTGGTGGCTGTTTAGACCCAAATTCGCGGGTTAAAAGACTGATGCACGGCGGTTGTGAGTCGTCGAACCAGCTCACCCTGTAGTTGAAAAAGTACCACAATATAGCCAAGATGGCAGGTGTTTACGTAAAGCACTTCGACTTCTTGTCAAATATATCTTTGACATTTACTTTTTAATTTGTTATCTAGGGTTCTTGTACCGGGGCAAAGATCTATGTACAAATAACAGACTACATCTCGATTCCGTGATGAAAAGGATTAGATGTGTGCCGCCTTAATACTCCCCCTCCTTCTAAGTGTGTGTGTAAGGAGTTAAATAAGTCATTACTACGCTGACTTACAAATAGGTAGACGACAAAGTTTCTCACCTATGAGCTCTCAGATTACAAGACTACATAATATTAATGCCGATGGTATAAAGTAGTAATTGAAAAGTAAGTGATTGAGTAAGTTTTAAACCATTATCAAGATTTTAAGTTACTGGTATTTAATTTTGTCGCCAACTGTATTCATCAAAACCCCCCTATTTGTGATTTTTAATATCTTATTCCTATCGTATAATAAACATCTTAATGTGACACTGTAAAATATTTAGATAAAGTTAGACTAAACTAAATTTTTGTTGCTTTTTTTTAGTTTCAAACTAAATAAATATAGGAATATTTTCTTATACAAAATCCATTTAGGCGGATTTTTATTTGGGAAAATATAGCATTGCATCTCCTTAACTTAGGGTTAAGTTCTTTAAAGCCTCTTTAACTTTTTGGCATTGATTACAGATTGAAAAGCCTGATAATCGGTTAAGTTCTTAAACGTTTCTTTAACTATTTGTCATTCAGGCATTCTGCAATGGAATTGCTAGACGTTCAATAAATGGGCAATAGGCGAAGAGTTTACCCTTTTCCTTATAAAAATTTAGAAACTATATTTAATCCTTTCTAAATTCTGTTGAAGTTAGACCGATATAGAATTGAAATTTTTTTTTCAAGTGTTTTTTTTTAATTATTTATCATTCACTCGATATCATAAAAGTTTTATTTGTGGGGGGTATTATAAAAATAATCAGAGATTACTCTGATTATATGTATTTAATCACTGTAGCATAAAAATAACACATTTACTCTTTTTAGGGTTTGTTCTTTAATAATAACCTTTAATAAACGATAATAAAATATTAAATTTTAAATCAAATGTTAAGATTTTTGGATCCACATATTTAGAGTAAAAATTAATACAGATAAGAACAGTTTTCAATTGTTCAAATGGGTTTCTGAAATTAATAAGAGATCTTCTTAGGATCAAACCTGCTGCCAATTCTATATGTTGAGTGAATAGGTTCGATCTTTTTGTACATTTTCGGCCACTAGAAATATGGGTGTCAATTCCTATTATACTGGAGAGGTTATTGTGGGTTTGTGCTGATGTATGTAATGTATAGAAATAGAGGTTCTACATTCACCTCGAAGTATACTAATCGGCTCAGAATATTTTCAGAATCGATTTAGCGATGCACGTCCGTCTATGTAAAACTCGAAATCAAACAATTTTCAAGATAAATTGATAAAATTTAGCACATACGTGTACCTACGTCTCTTCCTTCCGATCCAAGGTATAGGCCTATTGAAAATGTTCTAAATCGGTTTATTATTTGACTTATTTTATATCAAATCTCAAAAATGTTATACACTTTAACTTTCATTCCGTTTATCGATCGATTGTCATTCCGTGTGTAACACTTCGATATATAGTTTGTAGCGCCCTCAAACTATGTATAAATATTTTGTATGCTTCTCAGATTCTAAGACGATCTAGTCTAGTTGAAAGCACGAAAAATCCGATCGGGAGAAGCAAGAAAGCTGAAATTTCGTCCATATATCAAGATTGGGCTTTATTTGCCCAAGATAGGATCAAGATTTTACCCGACCTTCAAACAAGTAGCTTACAGTACACACCTTAGCTCATCATACTATAAACATCAGGTCATATTGGATCCTATGCGCCTCAAACAGAAAATCACTTTATAAATGATTCAAAAATTATGGTTTTTGGATAAAATTCTATAACAATAATAAGCTCTAAGAACTTAATCACTTCTTCGAAATCTGTAGAAATTGATTCACAATTGACTCTAACTCCCCTTAAAAATATCAATCAAAGATAATACAAAACAATATAATACATGAGTAGACTATGGTAATAAATGATGAAATGATTGATCGATAAAGTTCTTTGTCCATAGGACCGACCGCCACGAGTATAACATTCTTACTTATTGACTTATATCTGGATCTGAGAGTCAATGTGTTACATATAGTATGAATAAGCCAATATACCCTTTATAATTTTTGTGGTGAATATAAATAGATTTGGGGTTTCATACATTAGATAATGATCTTTGGTTTATATATAAAAATTTAAAGCCTACTTCTTGGCGTAAAATAATAATAAAGCTTTTTAAAGAATAGGAACAATTAGCGATCGCACAATGGTTTTAAAAAAGATAACACTGGCCAAAGAAGTAGGGTTCTATAGTTGAAACAAAAATCGACTTTTCGACTTTTCAACTTTTTTCGACAAAAAGTCGATTGTTCGATTATTCGAAAGTCGATTCATACAACCCCACAAAGAAGATCAATAAGACCAAACCCCAAGAAACTGATCTGAAACCTACGTTTGGTTTTTGTTTCAGAAGGTCCCTTTGTAATGCATTTAACAGTATAAATTTTAATAACGGGGGTCGGACAATTCCACAGAAGACAAGTTAAGGTTTAATCTGGAACAGTTTTGATTTGGATATTTTAATAACAGCTCGACTTTCAGTATAGATTCTGTTATCCCTTTTATATAGCTGATAGCCCGTTATTGCTGATATTTCAAATTAAAGAAGTGTACAATCATCATTAAGTCTAAAGGAGATATTGATCCCTTATTCTTCAATGAAGATGTCACAACAACTCCCTTATTTGTTCTTGATTTATCAGTATACATATATACTACATATATAGAATAAGAAGATTGAAAGGAATCTGGAATTCTAGCTTATTCATTGAATAAAGCTGTACTATACATATACATATATACAAAAACATTTACGAACGATCCATACATTATGGTTCCTCATACTTTGAGATTACTTTAACCATGATTATCCTAAGAATTCATAAAACAAGTACGAATCGGGCTTAAATCAAGACCACAATTATTAAAATAACTACGCTCCAGATTGTTTAAGTACGGGTTAATCAGTTCTTTTTTAGACTACCTGGGTTCCAAAAAACCTTTTACTAGAAATTTCAAAAATATTCGATATCTGAAATATGTATATTTTTTATATTTAGGTATTTTTTCTTATTTCTTAATCTATGTACAACTAAAAAAGTATAAATTTAAAGAAACTAATATAGTTTTCATATATAAAAAACACACATTTACAAATACACTTAAATATTTAATTAAATATATTATCATAAATTCTAAACCAAAAGCCTCTTTTTGGCACTCCCAAAGTGTTAGCCACATCTGATTCTACGGACTGTTTATACGATTTAAGTGTAGAAGGATCTAAAGGTCCCCAATATGTCAAAGGATTAAATGTGCTCTTAATGCGATCACAAAGTTTTGATTCTGGTCTATTGTATATAGTAGTACTGGCCCATATTAAGAGTTGACCTATACAAAAGGCTGAAACACACCAACCTAATACTATAAAGGCAGAACAAAATATTAAGGAATTATATGTTAACACCAATTCTTTAAGTAAATTACCATAAATATATTCAGGATATTTAACGCCATTATATTCCAAGGGCTTGTACTCCACTAAGGTATAAATCAATATGGCGACCATAAAAACGGGTGTAATAATGCTCCAGCATATGCGATAATACAGGGAGGTTTTGATGTTTAACATAAATTTAATATCACGACAAATATTTTTAACACCTAAAGGATAAAACAAATTTATTATTTCAGTATATACATATTACAGGTTTTACATTCTTGTGTAATCTTACCATAAATCCAACCCGCTGTTATTATCTCGCATATACCCATGACAATGGCCACAAATGTAACTCCATAGAAATCTATATAGTTTAACATATATTGTCCTCCTGGTGTTATGTACATTAAACCTAAGCAAAAACTTATTACAGCTATTCCTATGACTATGGTCCATCTTTTAACGTTGGGAAAAAGTTCACAGACTACCGTTATAACACTGGTGATAATGCCCACATTGGTACCGATACCCAAAACAAACAGCATTAGAAAGAATAGGGCGGAGAAAACCTGAAATGTTGAAGAGAAAGTTTGTAAATGCAGACTGTGCAGGAATCGTTGTATTTTCTTCCCAAAACGTCAGATATCTGGGCAAAATGTAGGTCCGTTTTAATAATGAACTAACAAACTAACTAACTAACTAGTTAACTAACTAACTAACTAACTAACTAACTAACTAACTAACTAACTAACTAACTAACTAAAACTACTACTAACTAACTAACTAACTAACTAACTAACTAACTAACTAACTAACTAACTAACTAACTACTAACTAACTAACTAACAACTACTACTAACTACTAACTAACTAACTAACTAACTAACTAACTAACTAACTAACTAACTACTAACTAACTAACTACTAACTAACTAACTAACTAACTAACTACTAACTAACTAACTAACTAACTAACTAACTAACTAACTAACTAACTACTAACTACTAACTAACTAACTAACTAACTAACTAACTAACTAACTAACTAACTAACTACTACTAACTAACTAACTAACTACTAACTAACTAACTAACTAACTAACTAACTACTAACTAACTAACTACTAACTAACTAACTAACTACTAACTAACTAACTAACTAACTAACTAACTAACTAACTAACTAACTAACTAACTAACTAACTAACTACTAACTAACTAACTAACTAACTAACTAACTAACTAACTAACTAACTAACTAACTAACTAACTAACTAACTAACTAACTAACTAACTAACTAACTAACTAACTAACTAACTAACTAACTAACTAACTAACTAACTAACTAACTACTAACTAACTAACTAACTAACTAACTAACTAACTAACTAACTAACTAACTAACTAACTAACTAACTAACTAACTAACTAACTAACTAATAACTACTAACTAACTAACTAACTAACTAACTAACTAACTAACTAACTAACTAACTAACTAACTAACTAACTACTAACTAACTAACTAACTAACTAACTAACTAACTAACTAACTAACTAACTAACTAACTAACTAACTAACTAACTAACTAACTAACTAACTAACTAACTAACTAACTACTAACTAACTAACTAACTAACTAACTAACTAACTAACTAACTAACTAACTAACTACTAACTAACTAACTAACTAACTAACTAACTAACTAACTTACTAACTAACTAGCTAACTAGAGTCGTAACCTAGGTTATGCAGTAGCCAGAGAGTGAACTACAGTTCGACTATGCTCTTGATTATAGAGTAAAATATAGTCTTGACTATAGTTAATATTCTCGACTGTTAAGAAGTTCATATATTGCAGACAATAGTCTGGATTATACAGAAAAGTCCATATTTTATATAAAATAGTTTCGACTTTATTTACGCTACTATTTCATTTTATTGTGATATTTCTAAGTATTACTTATAATCTGCTATAGTTTTTTGAAAAGTCCACAAAAGAAACGAGCCGAATAGATATATATAAATCGGTAATTTATAACAATTTATCCTTATAAATAACTGTACTTACTTGTGGTACCATAGTAAATTTAGCTATAGCATCTGGATATGAAATAAAAGCCAAACCGGGACCACCTTTCACAACACTTTGAATATCTGTAGTACCCGTTTCATGAGCCAAATTTCCCAATATGCCAAAAATAATAATACCCGAGAGCAGAGATGTAAATGTATCCAAAGTAGTGACAATTGTGCAATCTCTGAAATAATATAATGCAATAATTAAGAAACCGATATCAAAACTCTAATGAAGACTAATAATTCACCTGCTAATATTATGATCAAACCGATTATAGGAAGCATACATTAATATAACACCATTACAAACTGTTAACGAAAAAAATACTTGTGTAACGGCAGCATACCAAACTCCGGCATCGAGTAGTTTATCCCATTGAGGTCTTAAGAAATATAAAACACCATCAAAGGCTCCGGGTAGTGTTAGAGAGCGCACCAAAAGCACCAACATAGTGATATAGGGAAATAGAGCTAAGAAATAAGCCACTTTGCCAGAAGTTTTTATGCCACATATAACAATCGATACTATGACAATCCAGGAGAAGGCTAATGTCAGAGTCAAATACAAATCAGGCGTACCAATACCATCATCTATATTAGGGGTCTCATGTAAAATAACTTTGCTGTTGGGAAAAGATGCACATAAATTCAGAACTAAACACTCAATTTTGCAAATCTTACACAAAATAATGCTCCGCCGATGATTTCTTAACTGAACCATTTAATGCCTCTGCTAACATAGGACTTTCCGTTGCAACGTCTGCATTTAATTTGGAATCAATACACTGATCACCCCATTCATCGCGACAATAGCTCCAGGGTAATACCGAGTAAAATGATAAAATTAAATAACGTAGCGTCAGGGCCATGAGAGACGCATAATAAGAGGAAGTTAAAAACGTTGACAAAGCTTGACCATAACCAATACCTCTCATAATGGGTACATAATCGAACACCTTAACACAGCCACGACTAGAAAATTGTCCTAATATCATTTCTAAATAGTATATAGGTTTACCCACAAAGAATAATACTATTATATAGGGTATCAGAAATGCACCACCACCATTTTGTAAAGCTATGAATGGAAAACGCCACACATTTCCCAGGCCCACCGACAGCGCTATACAAGACATTAAAAATTGCAAACCATTTCCCCATTGATCACGGCCTGAGGTGGTTTGAGATTCATTATCGGTGGCGGTATCACAGGATTTCTAAAATTAGGAAAACAAATTTATTTGTTGTTAAAGCAGGACATTTAAAAAATTTTATATGGTTTGGATTATAGTCTGCACTATAAGTAGACTATAGTCTGGACTATAGATTAGACTATAGTCTGTACTATAGAGTAGACTATAGTCTGGACTATAGAGTAGACTATAGTCTGGACTATAGAGTAGACTATAGTCTGGACTATAGTATAGAGTAGACTATAGTCTGGACTATAGAGTAGACTATAGTCTGGACTATAGAGTAGACTATAGTCTGGACTATAGAGTAGACTATAGTCTGGACTATAGAGTAGACTATAGTCTGGACTATAGAGTAGACTATAGTCTGGACTATAGAGTAGACTATAGTCTGGACTATAGAGTAGACTATAGTCTGGACTATAGAGTAGACTATAGTCTGGACTATAGAGTAGACTATAGTCTGGACTATAGAGTAGACTATAGTCTGGACTATAGAGTAGACTATAGTCTGGACTATAGAGTAGACTATAGTCTGGACTATAGAGTAGACTATAGTCTGGACTATAGAGTATACTATAGTCTGGACTATAGAGTATACTATAGTCTGGACTATAGAGTATACTATAGTCTGGACTATAGAGTATACTATAGTCTGGACTATAGAGTATACTATAGTCTGGACTATAGAGTATACTATAGTCTGGACTATAGAGTATACTATAGTCTGGACTATAGAGTATACTATAGTCTGGACTATAGAGTATACTATAGTCTGGACTATAGAGTATACTATAGTCTGGACTATAAAGTGGACTATAGAGTAGACTATTGTCTGGACTATAGAGCAGACTATATTCTGGACTACAGAACAGACTATAGTCTGGACTATAGAGTATACTATAGCCTGGACTATAGAGTAGACTATAGCCTGGACTATAGAGCAGACTATAGTCTGGACTATAGAGCAGACTATAGTCTGGACTATAGAGTAGACTATAGTCTGGACTATAGAGCAGACTATAGTCTGGACTATAGTCTGGACTACTGAGTAGACTATAGTCTGGACTATAGAGCTGATTATGGAGCGAACTATAGAGCAGACTATAGTTTGGACTATAGAATAAACTATAGTATGGACTATAAACTAGACTATAGCCTGGACTATAGTCTGGATTATAGCGTAGCATATAGTCTGGACTATATAGTAGACTGTTTTCTGGACTATAGAGTAGACTATTAGCTGGATTATAGAGTAGACTATAGAATATACTATGGTGCATACTATAGAATATACTATGGTGCGTACTATAGAATAGACTATAGTCTGGACAATAGAGTAGTTTATAGTTCGGGCTATAGAGTAGACTATTGTCTGGACTATAGAGTAGACTATAGTCTGTACTGGACTATAGAGTAGACTATAGTCTGCACTATAGAGTAGTCGACAGTCTGGGCCTTCGAGTAGAATATAGTCTGGACCATAGAGTAAACTCTAGTTTGGACTATAGAGTAGTCTATATTCTGGACTATTAAGTTGTCTTAAGTTAAGAATACGGAGTCGACTATAGTCGGAAATGTAGAGTAGTGTGTAGTAGGGACTATAGAGTAGACTATATTCTGAACTATAGAGTAGTCCATAGTCTGGACTTTGACAATAGATTGTACTATTGAGTAGTTTAATTCAGAATTTTAACACTATAATTTTAAAACTTTGAAAGTGTCTTTTATCAAAAATCGTTGAAAACTCGTTTTTATTTTACACTTTAAGCACAACCCACGTATACCTTATTAACTAAATAAATAATTATTAAAATGGTTTATAAAACCTCTGACGAGTGAGACAAATTCCATACAACTTATGCTGCGTAATTCAAGCACAACTATTTTAACAGCTTTATAAAGTGATAAAAAAAAGTTACTTTTCATTCATAATTTTTTTTCGTAATAATTTTTAAAATTTTTAAACAAGACAAAGAAATATGTATATATATTTTTTTAATACTAACTTGTATATTTTCATCACTTTCCGCTGAGTTTATTGTTATCAAATCCACTTTAGAGGACATAAAGGCAGGATTATCAAAAGCACTACCACTTTTTTCACTATTCATTTTGTAGTTAATTAATTTATTTGTACTTTTAAGTTATTTAGTTAAATTTATTATTTGAAAAATTTTACTTTATTTTCCTTTTTTTTCAATATTTGCACATTTTCCGCAAAGTCGTTGACACGGTATAACTTAACAAGTCCAATTGACTGTCAATCTTATATTAAGTAAAGTGTGAAGAGATCTTTACTTTTTGTAGAGAATTTCCAAAATGATAAGAGCTTTCAGTTTCAGATAACATCGACATCAACATCATCAGCAGCGTCGTTACCAACAACAGTAAAATAATTGTTCTGCTCTACTAGGAGCAAGGAGGGGAATTGTGCTATAGGTTGTAACTGGTTTCTTATTTTATTAGTCTGTTCAGTTGAAAGATAAAATAGAGGTGTATTATGGTTTATTAATTCGTTTGTAACGTCTTGTACTTAACAGTATTACAAGTATACAATTAATTGTTTGAGACTACATTATATGATTAGAATATAGGGTCGACTATAATCAGGACTAAAAACTAGAATATAGAATTGACTGTAGTCTAAACTATTGGGTAGACTGTAGTCTGGAAAATGGATTGGCTACAGTCTGGGATACAGTGTAGATTATAGTCTGCACTAGACTATAGTCTGGACTATAGAGTATACTATAATCTAGACTATAGAGTAGACTTCAATCTAGACTTTAGAGTAGACTACAATCGGGACTATAGAGTAGGCTATAACCTGGACTATAGAGTAGACTATAGTGTGGACTATAGAGTAGAATATAGACTGGCTTATAGAGTAGACTGTTGTCTGTACTATAAAGTAGACTAAAATCTGGACTATAGTGGTGACTATAGTCTGGACTTTAGAGTAGTTTATAAACTCGACTATAGAGTAGACTATAGTCTCGAAATAGAGTAGAATATAGTCTCGACTATAGAGTAGAATATAGTCTACTATGATCTGGACTATAGAGTAGACTAAAATCTGGGCTATAGAGTGGACTATAATCTGGGCTATAGAGTGGACTATATTCTGGGCTATAGAGTAAACTATATTCCGGACTATAGAGTAGACTATAGTCTGAACTGTAGTCTTGACTATAGTGTAGACTATAAAGTGGACTATATTTTCGACTATAGAGTACTCTATAGTCTCGAC
>NW_023995180.1:0-139883 GCF_015586225.1 Lucilia sericata | reverse complement strand
AGAACTAGAACAGAACTAGAACAGAACTAGAACAGAACTAGAACAGAACTAGAACAGAACTAGAACAGAACTAGAACAGAACTAGAACAGAACTAGAACAAACTAGAACAGAAACTAGTACAGAACTAGAACAGAACTAGAACAGAACTAGGACAGAACTAGAACAGAACTAGAACAGAACTAAACAGAACTAGAACAGAACTAGAACAGAACTAGAACAGAACTAGAACAGAACTAGAACAGAACTAGAACAGAACTAGAACAGAACTAGAACAGAACTAGAACAGAACTAGAACAGAACTAAACAGAACTACAGAACTAGAACAGAACTAGAACAGAATTAGAACAGAACTAGAACAGAACTAGAACAGAACTAGAACAGAACTAGAACAGAACTAGAACAGAACTAGAACAGAACTAGAACAGAACTAGAACAGAACTAGAACAGAACTAGAACAGAACTAGAACAGAACTAGAACAGAACTAGAACAGAACTAGAACAGAACTAGAACAGAACTAGAACAGAACTAGAACAGAACTAGAACAGAACTAGAACAGAACTAGAACAGAACTAGAACAGAACTAGAACAGAACTAGAACGAACTAGAACAGAACTAGAACAGAACTAGAACAGAACTAGAACAGAACTAGACAGAAACTAGAACAGAACTAGAACAGAACTAGAACAGAACTAACAACGAACTAGAACAGAACTAGAACAGAACTAGAACAGAACTAGAGAAACTAGAACAGAACTAGAACAGAACTAGAACAGAACTAGAACAGAAACTAGAACAGACTAGAACAGAACTAGAACAGAACTAGAACAGAACTAGAACAGAACTTAGAACTAGACAGAACGAACAGAACTAGAACAGAACTAAAGAACTAGAACAGAACTAGAACAGAACTAGAACAGAACTAGAACAGAACTAGAACAGAACTAGAACAGAACTAGAACAGAAACTAGAACAGAACTAGAACAGAACTAGAACATAATTAGAACAGAACTAGAAACAGAACTAGAACAGAACTAGAACAGAACTAGAACAGAATTAGAACAGAACTAGAACTAAACTAGAACTGAACTTAATTGAACTAGAACTAAACTAGAATGATGAAGAACTAGTTCAGTTCAAGACCAGTTCTTTCTAGTTCTGTTCCAGTTTTGTTCTAGTTCTGTTTTAGTTCTCATCTATTTATGTTCTAGTTCAGTTCTATTAATTAAAATAAATTTCATCCTCTTATTAAAATTAAATATTTGTAAAACCACTTATGTTTTTCTTAAATATTTGTATTTAACACAACCTTTATCAATATCATCACAGAAAAACATATAATTTGTCCTTGAATTTTTTTTTTTTTTTTTGCCAAACAATAAAAATCCAAACACTAATTATGTTAAATATTTTGTTGTTTTTTCTAATAATTTATTATTCTTGCAAAACATTTCTACTATTTTTCTGAATGATAACACTTTCACCAAAAACAACAATGCATTGGAAAAAAAGTGTGTGTATTTTGGCTAAAATCAACAAATGAAATGAGGTCAAATATAAAAAAACACTAATAATAATCAAGTATTTAACACTGAAATTTTCAATTTCATTATCACGCGTGAAATATAGAAGAAGAATAAAAAAATCAACGAGCAAATATTCAGAATTACGTAGACTTTCATATAGAACAGAAGAAAAATAAACAAAAAAGAAGCCTAGAAACAATACACGCGCGTAAAAATTCGCATAACTTAAGTGTATGTAGGTATTTTTCTTTGGGGTTTGATCAAAACAAATAGTACAACAATTTTTTACTATACAAATGATAAGCGTCATCATCTAAAGCGTCAGTTATCAGGGAATCACACAAACAAATTATTCTATATATTCATTACCTTAAACTTAAGCACATGCAGTACAAAATAATTGGGTCAGTCAACCTATAAAATAAAATAAAAATAAAGAAACGCACTTGATATGTAGAAAAAAAAGCAAAAAGGCAGCTGCTGATTTATAAATCAGTTCAGTTTTAATTCAGATCTAGTGCAGTTCGAGTACAATTCTGGAACTGCAACTGAGCTAGAAATAAAGTAGTACTTTACTGAAACTAAAGCCTAAACAAACCCAATTTTTAACTTAAAAGCTTATTGCAGTAAAATTTCGATAAAGCTGTAAGCTTTTATCAATCTCAACTATTTCAAAGCTTTGTTACTTATCCCAAATTAAACTTAATTTTATTAAAAACGAACTGTAGTACCTGACAAATTCACGACTTTTAACCATAAATTCACACACTACAATCAAAATTTATCACTCAAAAGCATTTCAAAGCTTAAGCTATATTTTTGCAAAGAAAAGGCGTAACTGTTTTCAAATTCGCAAAAGATTAAACTAAATACAAATGCAAACAATAAAATTAAACTGAACTCTATTGAAAACTTCAACCCAACCTTAAAAATTTTGCAGATGAAAAAAACTCTTTTTCACAATAATTTTATAATTTTTAAAGGTTTTTTGTGTTAAATGTAATATTTGCTCATCGTCATCAGCAACATCATCGGTAATGAATGTATGTAAAAATATTTGCAAATAAGATTAGAAATACAAAAACAAAAAACTTTTTTTAAAAAACTTTCACTCGCACTTTTTCAAGTACACAAAGTTAAAGTACCAACTATGGGGTTTAAAATTTATTTTTTTGCACTTGAAGTTTTTTTTTGTTTTCTTTTTTTTGGTAATATATAATTATTGTTTTGTTACTTTTGTAAATATTGCTTTTTTGTTTATTATTATTTTTTGAAAAAAAAAAAAAAACAAAAATTAGTTGTTAAAAAAAGTTTTTTTTAACCAAGACAAATGATTTTAGTGCTTAATAATTGACATGTTAAATAGGGGCTTGCATTGATATCTTCCCGAGAAATATCATTTATAAAAATTATAAATTATTGTTGATTTTGTTTTCTTTTAAAAGATGAACAAAAATTGACAGTTGTCATTTGTGGGAAGTGAAAAAAATTAATTCAAAATTTTTGAAGAGATTTTGGGAATTATTCATAAAGTAAATTTAGAGCTTTAGGCCTCTCTGAAAGCTTTTATATTTCTTTTGCTTGTTTATAAGAAAACTTTGTTGAACAATAACTACTAACTAACTAACTAACTAACTAACCTAACTAACTAACTAACTAACTAACTAACTAACTAACTAACTAACTAACTAACTAACTAACTAACTAACTAACTAACTAACTAACTAACTAACTAACTAACTAACTAACTAACTAACTAACTAACTAACTAACTAACTAACTAACTAACTAACTAACTAACTAACTACTAACTAACTAACTACTAACTAACTAACTAACTAACTAACTAACTAACTAACTAACTAACTAACTAACTAACTAACTAACTACTAACTAACTAACTAACTAACTAACTAACTAACTAACTAACTAACTAACTAACTAACTAACTACTAACTAACTAACTAACTAACTAACTAACTACTAACTAACTAACTAACTAACTAACTACTACTAACTAACTAACTAACTAACTAACTAACTAACTAACTAACTAACTAACTAACTAACTAACTAACTAACTAACTAACTAACTAACTAACTAACTAACTAACTAACTAACTAACTAACTAACTAACTAACTAACTAACTAACTAACTAACTAACTAACTAACTAACTAACTAACTAACTAACTAACTAACTAACTAACTACTAACTAACTAACTAACTAACTAACTAACTAACTAACTAACTAACTAACTAACTAACTAACTAACTAACTAACTAACTAACTACTACTAACTAACTAACTACTAACTAACTAACTAACTAACTAACTAACTAACTAACTAACTAACTAACTAACTAACTAACTAACTAACTAACTAACTAACTAACTAACTAACTAACTAACTAACTAACTAACTAACTACTAACTAACTAACTAACTAACTAACTAACTAACTAACTAACTAACTAACTAACTAACTAACTAACTAACTAACTAACTAACTAACTAACTAACTAACTAACTAACTAACTAACTAACTAACTAACTAACTAACTAACTACTACTAACTAACTAACTAACTAACTAACTAACTAACTAACTACTAACTAACTACTAACTAACTAACTAACTAACTAACTAACTAACTAACTAACTAACTAACTACTAACTAACTAACTAACTAACTAACTAACTAACTAACTAACTAACTAACTAACTAACTAACTAACTAACTAACTAACTAACTAACTAACTAACTAACTAACTAACTAACTAACTAACTAACTAACTAACTAACTAACTAACTAACTAACTAACTAACTAACTAACTAACCTAACTAACTAACTAACTAACTAACTAACTAACTAACTAACTAACTAACTAACTAACTAACTAACTAACTAACTAACTAACTAACTAACTAACTAACTAACTAACTAACTAACTAACTAACTAACTAACTAACTAACTAACTAACTAACTAACTAACTAACTAACTAACTAACTAACTAACTAACTAACTAACTAACTAACTAACTAACTAACTAACTAACTAACTAACTAACTAACTAACTAACTAACTAACTAACTAACTAACTAACTAACTAACTAACTAACTAACTAACTAACTAACTAACTAACTAACTAACTAACTACTAACTAACTAACTAACTAACTAACTAACTACTAACTAACTAACTAACTAACTAACTAACTAACTAACTAACTACTACTAACTAACGAACTAACTACTACTAACTAACTAACTAACTACTAACTACTACTACGACTAACTAACGACTAACTACTAACTAACTAACTAACTAACTAACTACTAACTAACTAACTAACTAACTAACTAACTAACTAACTAACTAACTACTAACTAACTAACTAACTAACTACTAACTAACTAACTAACTAACTAACTAACTAACTAACTAACTAACTGATTACGGATAAAAGCTGCAAAAGCTTTTTTTACAATAACAATACTTTTAGCTTTCAATTAAACCACGAAAAGCGTTTAAGCTTTGAAATATGTAATTTACACAGTCCTTTTTTAATGAATGTGTTAGAGTTTTAATCCGTATGTCGTTAATTATTGAAATCTTTCAGGCTTAAGAGGTGTTTTGGCTTTTGACTTAACAACTGTAAAAGCTCTTAAAATGAGAACATTTTATGATTTCAATATGATAAACTTAGCTTAAAAACCTTTGAATTAATAAGAAATAACTTTTTGCATGAATCTGTGATACTTTTTAATTATAACCCGTATTTTTACTGAAAGCCTTTGTTTGAAGATTGGTGTTTTCTTTCGTTTAAACTTTAAAGATTTGTATCTTTTATATATTATTGTTTTCTATATTATTAACAAAAAGCTTTAAAGATTAATGAAATTTAAAAAAGAAACATTTAGAACAATTAAAAGCTTTGTGGTATAATTTGATTTTCTTTTTTAAAAACAAATAAAATATTCTTTAATTTTTAAGTTTCGAAGCTTTTAAATTTAAGTCTGTGTTCCTTTTAAAATTAACTTAAACTTTTGGGTGTTTTTAAGTCGTTGTCTATTTTTGTTTGTTTTTATTTTATTTTTTAATTTTATTATAATTCGTTTTTATTGCTTTTGTTTTATTTTAGGCCTATGCTTTAATTTCTTCTTTTTTTTGTGTAATGAAATTTTAGGCACACACACAAAAAATTTCAAAACTTTTTTGGTTGCTGCCTTTTTTTTTTGCTCATTCAAAAAAAAGTTCATTGACATGTGGGTGAAATGTTTTAAAGTGATATTTGTTTAAACTTTAAGGTGATAAAATTAAAGAGTGTGTGAACTAAGCTTTAGGTTTCTATATAAGTTTAAATGATCTGGGTTTTTTTTTTTGACAAACAATTGTTAACAAAAAGAAAGTGAAATTCAAAGACAAAAAAATCAATTAAATTGTAATTTATAATTGTTAGACTACAATTGTAAAGAAAACTTTAAGCTGATTTTTAAGCGTATGCTTAAGATTTGGCCATATTTGAGAGTTTAGAGAACAAATAGTGGGAGTTATATTGAAATTTTTTTTGTAAAGAAATTGTTGGCAAAATAACAACGTACTATAGCTTATTGCAACAACCTTTGTCACAGTTAAAAGGAATTTAAATAAAAAAATCTGTGGTAGTGAAAAGTTTTAGAGTAATAACTTCGGAAGTTGTGAAGGCAAAATTTTTATAAAATTATCATGTGATAGCCCATAGCTTTAGGAATCATCATCCGGAATTTTTTTCCAATTATGTAAATTTTCCTAATATTAAAAAATTTTTAAATTTTAAGTTAAAAATTTTCATTATTTTATGTAACTTTAGTAAATCATAAATAAAATTTGAAAGAGAAATGTGAAAATTTTTATAAAATTATTTTATAATAGCCAATGGTTTTAGAATTTGTTTTCTAAAACATTTTTTTAAATTACGTCGATTTAACAAATTTTAACGAATTTTTAAAATTTGAAAAGTTTAAAAATTTAAATTATTTTATAAAAGCTTTATTGTAATAATTGTAAATAACTTCAGAAGTAGTAGATTTAAAATTTTTATAAATTACCTTGGGATAGACCATAGCTTTAGAAATCATCTTCGGAAACATTTTATCAATTAAGTAAATTTTCCTAATTTTAAAAAATTTTTAAATTTGAAATTAAAAATTTGCATTAATTTATGTAACTTTTGTAAATCATAAATAAAATCTGAAATAAAAATGTGAAAAATTTTATAAAATTACTCTATAGTTTTAGAATTTGTTTTCTGAAACAATTTTTAAATTTCGTCGATTTAACAATTTTTAACGACTTTTAAAATCTGAAAAGTTTTAAAATTTTAATTATTTTAAAACAGCTTTATTATATTAATTGTAAATAACTTCAGAAGTAGTTAGGCCAAAATTTTTATAAAATTATCCTGTGATAGTCCATACCTTTAGAAATCACTTTCTGAAACATTTTATCAATTAAAAAGATTTTCCTAATTTTAAAAAATTTGTAAATTTGAAATTAAAAATTTTAATTAGTTTATGTAACTTTTGTAAATCATAAATAAAAACTGAAATAAAAATGTGAAAATTTTTATAAAAATCATCCGTAATAACCAATCGTTATAGAATTCATTTGCAGAATGATTTTTAAAATTTTGTCAATTTACCTAATTTTGACAAATTTTTAAAGTTTGTAGTTCAAAATTTCAATAATTCTATAAAAGCTTTATTATATTATATGTACATATATAACTTCAGAAGTAGTTAAGGTAAAATTTTTATAAAATTATCCTGTGATAGCCAATAACTTTAGAAATCATATTCTTAGACATTTTTTTTAATTATATAAATTGTTCTAATTTTTAAAAATTTTTAAATTCGAAATTAAAAATTTGCATTATTTTATGTAACTTTTGTAAATCATAAATAAAATCTGAAATAAAAATGTGAAAATATTTATAAAAATACTCTGTAATAGCCAATCGTTTTAGAATTCATTTGCAGGATGATTTTTAAAATTTTGTAAATTTACCTAATTTTGAAAAATTTTTAAAGTTTGTAATTCAAAATTTTAATAATATTATAACAGCTTTATTATATTAAATGTAAATAACTTCAGAAGTACTTAAGGTAAAATTTTTATAAAATTATCCTGAGATAGCCTATAACTTTAGAAATCATCTTCGGAAACATCTTTTCAATTTTGTAAATTTTTCTAATTTTAAAAAAATGTGTAATTTTGAAGTTAATTATTTTTTAAGTATTTTATGTAACTTTACTTAATTGTAAATAAAATCTGAAATGGCAAAAGTAAATTTTTTTAAAAACTACTCTGTGATAGCCAATCGTTTGAGGATTCATTTGCTGAAACATTTTTTAAATTATATCGATTTAAAAAATTTTAAAGAATTTTTTAAATTTCATGTTTTTGGTTGACATTATAGGTATATATATATATATATATATATATATATATATATATATATATATATATATATAGGTATATATATATATATATATATATATATATATATGTTAAAAAAAATGTAACATTTAGAGTAAAATGTTTCTAAAATTACTGCATGATAGCCAATAGCTTTAGATTTAATTTCCCGAAACATTTTTTCAATTCAAACTATTTTTATATTTTTTATACATTTTTAAAATTTGGTATATAAATTATGTTAAAAAATTTTAATTTTCTCTTAAAAATTTAAAAAATATTTTACAAACAGTGAAAATTTGTTAACTTTCTTGTTAACAATAAATTAATTTTGTATAATTGATAAATTATTCTCTCATTTCCTTTGTCTTCTAATAAAATATTTAAATTTAAATAAAAATTCTTTTGAAAATTTGAATTTTACTAAATAAATCTTTTTATTTTCATTTAAAATAAAAATTAACAAAAATTTTCAATGAATCATTTGTATTAGCCAAAAAAACTGACATTTTATTACACATTTTTCTTTTTTAAAAAAGCTATAAAGCTTAATCATAAATTTGTTTATAAAATTAAATCAAAAATTATTATTCCCATAAAACACAGAAAAAATATGTAAAAAAAAATCAGCATAATTTTACAATTTACTGCAACTACTGCCATAAATTTTCTACATAATTAACTTAATACAACAACAATAGCAAACAAACTTTTTACTTCCTTGTTAATAAAGCTTTCAGCAAGTTACACATACATTTATTTAACAACAAGAAAGCATTTCTACTACAAATACCAACAAAAGAAAAACTTCACTAAAACAACAACAGCTATAATAAAAACAAAACTAACTAAAACAGCAACAACAACATTACAAAAAACAAAACAACAGCCGGTTTAATAAACAAAACATAAACAAAACAAAAACTTTTGTAAAAAAAAAATTACTCTTACTCTCTAATGCTAAAATAAGATCATTTAACTTTTACTCTCTATAAAACTTTTCAACAAAAAGCTTGCTCTTTTACTTTTAACTCCCAAGAGCAACAAAAAAGCTTTTTTCTTTCCAACTCTTAAACAGTTTAAAACTATTTTCTCTTTTATGTTGCACAAACTATCACTCTCTTTTACTGTTAACTTGGTTAAGAAACTAAGAGCACAACTTTTTTTCTTACTGAGCATTTGTCTTTCGAAAAAGCTTTTTTTTCTACATTTATCTTGACTTTTTATATAGTTTTTTTTTCTGCTGTTGTTATTGTACGGCAATGACAATGTATGTTTAACGTTGAAATTTTTTTTTTTCATTACACAAAAACACCAACAACAACATTTACTTACTTACACATTTAGTTTTTCCTTCTATAATTCTTTTTTAATACTGTCTACTCTTTGCGCCATCATCATCATCATCACCGCCATCGTTCTGCTGCAAATGCAAGCAATGGCTGTTATATATATTTTTTTCATACTGCATGTGCTTGTGCATTTGCTATGTGTGGTCGTTGTTGTTGTTGCTTTAGTTGTTGTTATTATTATAATATACATTTTGTGCTTAGTAGGTCAACATTATTTCGGGCCAATGGCCTTTTTCGCTTTCGTTGTGTCTGTGAGTAAAGCCCCTCTGTAGAGTAAACATTTTCATATTTACTCACTGTTAGGCTTTGCTGTGCTGTTTAGTGCTGCCATATTTTAGGGGATATCTTCTCAAATATGGGGATTATTTATAGCGAATGGGTAATGAATTTTCGGTTTGGGAAGATATTTGTGGCAATAAGCGGCAAGTTTTCCCTTCCCTAATTTAAAAAAAACGGTCGCTCTCAGAAACTTATGGTGAACATCGGTTTGAACATTCGAGAGATGCTTTGTACGTTTCAGAAGTGTTAAAAAAGAAGCCAAAGATCGCCTTGGTCATCCAAAGAAGTTTAAAGGGCCAATAATTAATTGTATTGTCAAAATCAACAAGAGCTTTTAAAAACTTTTGCGAGCAACAGGATTCATCAGTAAAAAAAAACAGGGAAAGTAACAACAATATGAATTGAATCAAAGAGACCCTAAAAGACAACAAAACCTGAAGAGTAAGATATCGTAAAGTGGAACCAAAAGGATCTTATCTATTATCAGCAGCTGAAATCTGACCCGATCATTAAATAAAGAGAACCTGTTCCAAAGTAACAAACTCGTTTGAAGCGCGCAATTACCGAAAACGCCTTGAATTGGGTTAATAGGAGGATATTGCAGGTTGGGTTAATAGGAGGATATTGACGGTGCAATATATCGGCTGTTAAGCGATCATTTTCTTGTAAAAAAGGAGCAATATTGGACGTTGTTGAACTAAGTTTCGTCGTTGTTCTTTTGGATTTGTCCATTTCCTGGAATTGGATAGGTCCATCTCCTGGAAAAACGTTATAAAGCGTTTAATGAAAGGAGTTATTGATCTATGCTCAGAAATTAAGTTTAGGCTGGTCCAAGTGTCCGAATTCGGGTCTCTGCCAAAGCAAGACAATCACAGAGAAGATGAATAATAATCCCTTCTTCATCCTCATTTTGACAATTCCTACAGAAGTCGTTGAACGGGAGACCAATGCGTTTAGCATTAGGGTGATGTCCAAATGTCTCGCCATCTCATTGAGAGACGTCCGGCATTCATGGAGAATTCTGGATGTGGAAAACACACCAATTAGGGATTTAATAGCAGCTTGACTAAATTCTGATATCCCTGTTAGATATCTGACTAAATTCTGATATCCCTGTTTGATATCCGATAGTACCTTAGCCAATCTGACGCCCTCTTTATTGCTGATATTTCAGCCTGAGTCGGAAAGAGATTTTCATACCAAATTCCTCAATGAAAATGCCACCAACAACTCCTTTCGTCGTCTTGGATCCGTCTGTGTACACCCGGAAACAATTATTTGGCGGAAGGAGATATTCTTGAGAATCCGAAGAGAGGAATACAATAATCAACAATATACTGATTATTCGGAATAAGATCTATGATCTTAACATGGCCTATGGAACAGTATTTCCACTTGCCAGTTAAACTCAATCTGGCTGCAGTTGTCATAGCCAATTGCCTGGCTAGAAGATCGACCGAGAGCCAGTTGAGCATAGTGAACAACGCCTTTGAGGGAGTCGTTCTGAGAGCTCCGGTGATAAGAAGCGCAGTAGATCTCATGAACTTTTCCAGTTGTTGTCTAAGTGTTGCTTTTTCAAGCGCCTGCCACCAGACAACTACCCCATACTGCATCAAAGAGCCAGTGAACATTTCTTGGATTTATACCCCAGCATGTTCCTATGGCCTTCCTACAAACATATAATGCCGTAATGGCTTTAGATGCCCAAGAGAGTACATTTGTGCTCCAAGATAACTTCTTATCTAGGATAACGCCCAAGTATTTAGCGCTGTCTGAGAGCTTTAATATCTCGCCGTTTAGGCAAGGAAGAGGAAATAATGGAATCTTGTATTTATCGGAAAATAGCACAAGATCCGTTTTACTAGGATTTACACTAAGACCACATTCGACACTCCACGAGCTAATGATCTTTAGTACTTGTTCTAGTCTTTGAGATATAGTTTCAAGATGGTCGCCTGACACCGCTACGTATATCGGTATAGGCCACTGTTTTGTAGCCAAGAGAGTCTACCAGAATATCATTAATGGCCATGGATTAGTGGATTAGTGTATCTCCTAGGGAGGATTCAATGATCCTATTTGAGAGAAGATTCTCAACAAAACCCACGACGGACCTGCCAAGCCCTGCTTGAGATAGAGATTGACAGATAGAAGCAGGTTTAACGTTATTAAAACGTAGTTCCTTAGATATTTCAAATTAGTGTTTCTGAGGAATGTTATAATATAACATCAATCTACTTTCTCTTAATCTTTTTGCCCAGTCTTGTATAGTTGGGCGGGCCCACAAGTAATCGGGCATGTTTTCATTTCAGTCCTTGTTGCGTCAAATACTTCGTCATGTTCACTTTCTGAAGCTTTCCTTTCCCTTCATTACATGATCTTTCGCTCCCTGGTACATATATGATGCAGAGTTTTCCACTGGAAAAGTATTCAGTAATGGCACTTTTACAGTCCAATATGATCTGTAAAAGATATCAGCTGATATCGAAATAATTGTACCCTGACTATTGGAAAATATGTTAACCTCTATTGGTTTACTATTAGATCCAATCCGTTTTAAACATTTAGTGATAGCACAGACTTCCATCTGGAAGCTAGTATTGTGATAGGAAGGGGGTAATATATGTCGGATTTTAGTTTCAAGGTTTGCCATTTGTGTTACAACAAATTCCCTTAGAGGTTTGCTCTCCTAGCTGGCACCAATATCTTAAAGTTCCCGACAATTATATTTCTTGCTTGAGATCGGAAACGTCTGATGTTTGTGTATAACCATCCAATATTTCCAGTTTATTTTGATGACGTGTTCTGTAACCATATATATGGCCAATTCGCCTAAAGATAAGATCCTCTCGGCTGTGAGTGCCGCCTCGTATCATACAAGACTGTCGATCTGTGAAATGTAACGTGTAAGCTGAACTCTTTGTCCCTAACGGTCCAATAGTTGTTTAGAGTCTAAAATTTATAAATGGAACTTTTTGATAACTCCTTATCTAATATGGATCTCATCGTGTTTTTGGCTAGACTAGGTCGTCTAACAGTCTGATATTTTTTTAAAATGGGAGATTTTTGGGTATAAAACACTAACAATTGTGGATTAGGTATGAAAAAAGGTCCGGCAGCAGTGCTGCTATGAGCTCACACAACACATTCACACACATATCATAATTATTAACATCATCATCATTTCCACTATTTTCATTATGATTCCTACTCTTGTTGTTGTTGTTGCTGTTTATTATTATGCTTCGTTTGTTCGTGTTTTGTTTTAATGTGGATTTTTTCTATTCGTTTATTTATACGAGTAGGGCTTTTGTTGTTGTTGTTTTTTATATACAAGTATGTCGTAATAGTTGCATGCTTTTTTGTTGTTGTTTTTTTCACATTTCTTTCATTGCTGCTTGTTGATGAGTAGTGAGTGAGTGCATTTGTGCTTTAACTAAAACAATAATAAAAGCTACAACAAAAAACAAGCAACAACAGCGAGGAGTCTAAATAAAACAAAAATATGCATACAATAGACTAGGAAGTCTACTGGGTAAAACAGTGTGAATTTTGTAGGAAAAAAAAATCGAGATTATAATTTTAAATAGAAAAAATATTTCTCCACAAAAAAGCTAAAGATTTTTTTAATAAAAAAAACTTTAAATTTAAAGGATTGACAGATTTATTAGGTTTCTTTTTGAATAAAAATATTTTAAAATTAATTTTTATTTATTAATAAAATCTGAATTATAAAAAAGTAAAAAATTAATAAAATTATTTTATAATAATTAATAGTAGGTATCAAAAATTTTTTCTGAAATTTCTTTTTTAAAATGATAATTTTTGTAGTTTTGACTAATTTTTAAATTTTGAAGAAAAAAAATATTTTTTTTCTTCAAAATTTCAGAAAAAATTTTTCAATTCTGTTAGCTTTAGTATTTTTGACAATTTTTTAAAATTTTGAAAAAAATGTTAACGTTGAGAAGTAAATCTTTTTCATTTCCGCTGCTTTTTAGATAATTTTTAAATAAAATCTAAAATATTTGAATTAAAATTTATAATATATATAAATTTATAAAAATACCAAATAAAAGCCAATACTTTTAGCTTTAACTTTCAGTAACATTTTTTCAATTCTGTCAGTTTTGCTATTTTCAACAAATTTTTAAAATTTTCACAAATTAAAAAAAATGATTTGTTTTTTTTTTGAAAATTTTTAAATAAAATCTAAAATATTGAAATAAAATTTTTATAAAAATATCAGATAAAAGCAAATACCTTTAGCTTTAACTTTCAGTAACATTTTTTCAATTCTGTCGGTTTTGCTATTTTCAACAGATTTTTAAAATTTTCACAAAATTAAAAAAAAAATTTTCTTTTTTTCTGATCATTTTTAAATAAAATCTAAAATATTTGAAATAAAAATTTTATAAAAATACCTGATAAAAGCCAATACCTTTAGCTTTAAATTTCAGAAACATTTTTTCAATTCTGATAGTTATCCTATTTTTAGAAAATTTTTTAAATTTTCCAAAACATTAACATTTTATTTGTTTTTTCTGATAGTTTTTAAATAAAATCTAAACAAATGATGCCTAACATAACTTTAGAAAAGTATTCGTTTATAGCTTTGTTACAATCCTATAGAATAATCAGCTAATAACGCCCTGAACCATAAACTTTTAAACTTTTATTTTCTTCTAAACAAATTTGTTAACTCTTAACAAATAACTAAAAACAAAAATCTTTCCCATTTGCGTTAATATCTCTGTCATTCATGAACTCTTTTCTAATTTATAAATAAATCTTTTTCTAATTAGTATCCCTTTAGCAACACCCATACGTATGATTAACATTGATTTCTTTAGAATAATTTATTTACACATCAATCATACGCCTCCACTTAATGTTTCAAGAAAAAAAACAAACATACAATTTGATGACTAAAATTACATTAAGTTTTCTTAAAATTTTCAATTTTATTTAACTTCTCTTTTATTTTTTATTTCTTTATCTTATTACAGTTTTCCTGCTTATTTCCAATTATAAATAGTTTGTTTTTTTTTTTCGTTATTTTATGTTGTTGATTTTTCTATGACACACAAAAAGCAGAACGTTTATCGACCCAGACCGCCATCAAAGCAAGAGGTCTTATGCTTGCAGTAGCAGAAAATTTAAAATGCTATAACAGCAACAACCACAGGAAAAAATCAACGACAACAAATATGAGTCAATATGCACTTTTCAAGCGAAAAGTTTTTTTGAACGCATTTCGAAACATGGCCACAGAGGGAAACTTTTTTTGTATATTTAAAGCAGAGCAGGCCAACTAAATTAATCAAAGGGCCCAAAAGGTTTGAACATTTTTAGAAAATCTTAACATATTATTCAACAATACTTCGGAACTTCTAGCACAAACGATACTAAATATCAACTATTCGCAGAACAAGAGTAAAGCTTTCATAAAAAGTTTTAAGTGAAAGAATCCGCCTAAGCGGAGTGTCCAAAATCCTCAAAATTGGACTGATTTGAGAACTTTCTCTCAGTATTAGATTTTTATTAAAATGTTAAAAAGTATTTATAAAACGCTTTCCCTTCCCTTCAAGTATTAAACACTTTCTGACCCAAAGACCATTAAAAGTTATACGCCATAGTTTTGTTTTAATATTTAAATACAATTTTTAGGTTGAATTCATTGCTTGCCACCACTATATGCAAGTGTATGTAAATGTTTACTGGCATTTGTGGTTTCTGTTTTAATTTCCTTTAACATGCAACTTGTACATGTGTATGTGTTTGGCACTATAAAATAAAATCCTTGAAAACACAGTGAACCATAAGACGGCGTCGCCGTCATCATCATCATCATGATCACAGGAGTCGTAAACTAAACCAACAAATAGCAAAGAAAGCAACAAAAAGCTAAAAATAAAGAAAAAAACTAAAAATGCAACTAAACTGAAGAAGGTAAAAACGACCACCCCATAGCTTTTCAAAACAGCCATGTGTCTCCTTCCTTTGGCAACATAATATAGCAAACAACAAGAAAAGCGAGTGCAAGAGAGAAAGAAATATAAAACAACAAAAACTACAGTTTTTCTCAAATGAAGGCAAAAAGGTTGTTGCACGTAAAATAGGCAAAGGAGACTGACAACATATAAACCAAATGCAACTACATATACATGCACAACAGTAACCCTGCAGATTTCCAAGGAGTTCATATAGACTAAACTGTAGACTAGACTATAGACTAAACAGTAGACTAGACTACAGACTAAACTGTAGACTAGGCTATAGACTAGACTATAGACTAGACTATAGACTAGACCATAGACTAGACCATAGACTAGACTATAGACTAGACTATAGACTAGACCATAGACTAGACCATAGACTAGACTATAGACTAGACCATAGACTAGACTATAGACTAGACTATAGACTAGACTATAGACTAGACTATAGACTAGACTATAGACTAGACTATAGACTAGACTATAGAACTAGACTATAGACTAGACTATAGACTAGACTATAGACTAGACTATAGACTAGACTATAGACTAGACTATAGACTAGACTATAGACTAGACTATAGAAGACTAGACTATAGACTAGACTATAGACTAGACTATAGACTAGACTATAGACTAGACTATAGACTAGACTATAGACTAGACTATAGACTAGACTATAGACTAGACTATAGACTAGACTATAGACTAGACTATAGACTAGACTATAGACTAGACTATAGACTAGACTATAGACTAGACTATAGACTAGACTATAGACTAGACTATAGACTAGACTATAGACTAGACTATAGACTAGACTATAGACTAGACTATAGACTAGACTATAGACCAGACTATAGACTAGACTATAGACTAGACTATAGACTAGACTATAGACTAGACTATAGACTAGACTATAGACTAGACTATAGACCAGACTATAGACCAGACTATAGACTAGACTATAGACTAGACTATAGACTAGACTATAGACTAGACTAGACTATAGACTAGACTATAGACTAGACTATAGACTAGACTATAGACTAGACTATAGACTAGACTATAGACTAGACTATAGACTAGACTATAGACTAGACTATAGACTAGACTATAGACTAGTCTATAGACTAGACTATAAACTAGATTATAGACTTGACTATAGATTATAGACTATACTATAGACTAGACTATATACCAGACTATAGACTAGACTAAAGACTAGACTATATACCAGACTATAATCAATAGAGTAGACTATAGATCAGACTATAGACTAGTCTATAGACTAGACTATAAACTAGATTATAGACTTGACTATAGATTATAGACTATACTATAGACTAGACTATATACCAGACTATAGACTAGACTAAAGACTAGACTATATACCAGACTATAATCAATAGAGTAGACTATAGATCAGACTATAGACTAGTCTATAGACTAGACTATAAACTAGATTATAGACTTGACTATAGATTATAGACTATACTATAGACTAGACTATATACCAGACTATAGACTAGACTAAAGACTAGACTATATACCAGACTATAATCAATAGAGTAGACTATAGATCAGACTATAGACTAGATTATAGACCAGACAATAGACTAGACAATAGACCAGACTATACTGCAGACCAGACTATAGAATATACTAAATATAATATAGATTAGATTATAGGCTAGACTAGACTATGAACCAGACTATAAACTAATATACTAGATTAAATTATAAAGTGTAAACTATAGACTATATAAACTCTAGACTAAATTGTGGACTAGATTATGAACTAGACAATGGACATAACTATGGATTAGACTATAGACTAGACTATGGACTAGACCATGGACTGGTCTATAGACTGGTCTATAGACTAGACTATGGACTTGTTTATAGACTAGTATATAGACTGGATTTTTGATAATAGACTAGATTATAGACTAGACTATCTACTTGAAGAGACTATTTCGAAGCTGTCTTCCCTGTTATCGAAAACATGTGCAAGGGATTACCCGGAGACGATGTTACAGATATACAGTCGTACAAGTGCTAATACTCAAGTAAACGTATGTAATTATACAAGTGGAATGATTTTTTCGCATACCCTACGTCATGTATTTTAAATTTTCAGTTTTAAATAGTAATATTTCATCGCTGAGGACAAATTTATTAAATTATGAAATTTAATAATTTAGTCTGGGAACAGTTTCTATAGGAAAATATAATACGTACTTTAACCAATACTGATCGGTTTTACTTGAATCAAGTGTCTTTTTAGTTTACCAGAGGCAAGTGTCTTTCGAATACTTTTTTATTGAGAACTATTATTCCAAAACGCTTTTCTATAGACGAGTCACTGTGGAGAAAGTTTTCTATATACAAGTGCCTTTCTAAGTGAGTTTTCTTCAGACCTTTCGTAGACAGCTTTCTGGAAGGCAAAAGTTCCTTGACAGTTTTTTTTAAATAGACTTTTATCTAGAAGAGACTCTTTCGTAGAAAGTTTTCTTAAGACAAATGTCATGCGAAGTAAGTTTTTTGTATAGACAAGAGCTTTTTGAAAACTGTTTTCTATATGCTTTCGAAAGCAGTTTTCTAGCCTTTAAATACTTTGATGAACTAGTATCTTTCGTAGACACTAGATATAGCAATGTAGCGCTTTTAAGAATCGCCTACGCCCTACAAGAAATCTTTAAACAGACTATTTTAATTTGTTGCTGCTTGAGTTTTAGTTTTACTCTAGCTGTTCCCCACTTCCCCTAGCAAATAGTGAGATAAACTAACAAAACGTTAGTTAACATGACGACAGTAAGTGTAAAAGCGAATGAACGAACTGAAAAGTGTAAGTGGGTGAGTTAGCGAGTGGCTAAGTGAATGAACAGGGTGAGTGTATGGTAAAGCTTTTACCTCAACTTTCAAGTGGACGGCCCTGAAGTGCAGGCAAGAGCTATGAAAACATTACAACAACAACAAAAAAGCAACACACTCAACTTTAGAAAATATATAGTTTGCACTACTATAAGGTTCAACTACTTTTGCTAAAGGTAGGGGTGAGAGAGGACAAAGCGAAGGTAGGAGGGGGTGTTTAGTTGAGTAGGTATGCATAACTATGTTTGTCTGTGTATTTAGTGGGAACGCATAATTTGCGTTAGTGTAACTAATGCCATGTAAAATGCAGTTTTTTTTGAAGTTGACTTATGTGTGTGTTTGTTTTTATTTGTTCTAAAGGATATCATATGTATGTGATGCCTTGATTTAGAACAATGAACTTTTGCTTTTTTTCTTGTTAAAGTAAAAAAATAACGAGAAGGTTTTTTGTTGTGTTTTAGTAAAAATTTTATAAAGTTGCTATGGTGAAGTTGCCAAAAAGAAAAATGGAAAATAAGAAAAATAATTTAAAAAATAAATTAATTGTTAAGAAAAAGAAAAATTCCAAGATTTAAAAGAAAATTTAGGAAAATAAAGATCTGCTAAGCTGAACACACAGAAGACATTTATTTAAATTTTATTTAATTTCCTTTTTTAAAACATTTTGAAGCAGACTTATTTTCTTTTTTTTATTTAACATTTTACTTTATTTTGTTTTTTTCTGTGGCTTTATATCCTTGTTGTTAGGCAGCCAGGACATTGTTCTACTTTTTTATAAAAAAAAATCTAAAAAAAATTATTCCCTCTTACCCATACATTTAAAATTACACTCTTATACAAAGACACAGTCATCCTTGCTGTTGTGTTTTTTTTTTTTCATTTTTTTCTGTTAGCTGTTTGTTGGTATTTTGTTTTCAATGAAATCTTGCAAAAAAAAATTGTTTTCTGAGGAGTTCTTGTTTTTTTTCATTTCCTTTTATATCCTTGTTGGTTTTATTGACACACACATACACCAGCACCGCTATACCACAACATTTACCACAGTTATGTAGGTTAATTTGATGTGGAGTGCACTTCCTGTTCTATGGAGAAGTTTCATTTAAAATACATTCACTCTCTTACAATCACACACACACATACAGACTCATTTGCTTTATTTTATTTTTTCTCCTTCTGCATATTGTTTAATTTTTCTGCCATCCTGTTCTATTGGTTTAATATGCAAATGTCAGTTCGTGTTTTAATTTTAAAAAATTCTACTCCTGCTGTTGCAGTTCACGGGGTTTGAGTTTAGTATAACAGTAATTACACTTTTCATTTAGCGTTTTTTTTTCTTGTGGAGTTTTAGCAGAAAGTTTATTAAAATTAAAGAATTTTTTAATTTGCTTTAAGCTTAAGAACTATAAAACGAATTAATATTCATTATTTCTAGAGACACTTTTCTATCCATAGATAACTGTCTTCGAAATGCCCTTGTTTAGAGAAAACTGCCTTAAAAAATACTTTTATATAGAAAACTGTCTGCGAAGAACACTTATCCATAGAAAACAGTCCTCGAAAGGCACCTGTTTATAGTAAACTTGGTTCAATAGACACTTGACTATAGAAAACTGTTTTCAAATGACTCTTGTTAGTAAAAAACTGTCTTCCAAACACACTTGTCTAAAGAAAACTATTTTCGCACTTGTCTCAAGACACTTGTCTATAGAAAACTGTCTTCGGAAGACACTTGTCTATAGAAAACTGTTTTCCCAAGACACTTATCTATAGAGACCAGTTTTCGCGAGACATTTATCTGTGGAAAACTGTCTTCGAAAGACACTGGTCTATAGAAATCAGTCTTCGGAAGACACCTGTCTATAGAATAAGACACTTGCCTATAGAAAACGGTCTTCGAAAGACTTGTCTATAGAAAACTGTCTCAACAGACACTTGTCTATAGAAAACTGTCTCAACATACTCTTGTCTATAGAAATTTGTCTTCGAAAGACACTTGTCTATAAAAAACTGTCTTCGGAATACATTTGTCTAGAGAAAACAGTCTCCGCAAGTCTATGTAAAACTGTCTTTGAAGAACAGTTGTCTTTAGAAAACAGTTTTCAAAAGCCTCCTGTCTACAGACAACTGTATTCAAAGAAACTGATCCATAGATAACTGTCTTCGAAATGCCCTTGTGTAGAGAAAGCTGTCTTCGAAAAATATTTTTATATAGAAAACTGTCTTCGAAGCACACTTGTTCATAGAAAACTGTCTTCGAAAGACACCTGTCTATAGAAACTTGTTTTCAAAAGACACTTGACTATAGAAAACTGACTGACTGAAAACTGAAATGACTCTTGTCTGTAAAAAAACTGACTTCCAAAGACACTTGTCTTAAGAAAACTATTTTCGAAAGACACTTTCCTATAGAAAACTGTCTTCGAAAGACAATTGTCTATAGAAAACTGTCTCCAAAGACTCTTGTCTGTAAAAAACTGGATGACATTTCTCTATAGAAAACAGTCTTCGAAAAATACTTTTATATAGAAAACTGTCTGCAAAGAACACTTCCCTAGAAAACTATCCTCGAAAGGCACCTGTCTATAGAAAACTGTCTTCAAAAGTAACTTCACTATAGAAAACTGTATTCAAAAGACACTTGTCTATAGAAAACTATCTTCGAAAGACACTTGTCTATAGAAAACTGTCTTCGAAAAACACTTATCTATAAAAAACTGTCTCAAAAGACTCTTGTCTGTAAAAACTGTCTTCCTAATACACTTGTTTATAGAAAACTGTCTTGAAAGAAACTTGTCCATAGAAAACTGTCTTCAAAGACCTTTGCCTATAGAAAACTGACTTTAGAAGACACATGTCTATATAAAACTGTCTTTGAGAGACACTTGTCTATAGAAAACATTTGTCCATAGAAAACTGTTTTCAGAAGACACTTGTCTACTGTCTTCGAAAGACACTTGTATATAGAGAGCAGTCTTCGCGAAACATTTATAGAAAACTGTCTTCGAAAGACTCTTGTCTATAGAACACAGTCTTCGGAAGACACCTGTCTGTAGAAAACTTTTTTCGAAAGACGTTAGTCTATGGAAAACTATCTTCAAAAGATCACATCTACAGAAACCTGTCTTCAGAAGACACTAGTCTATAGAAAACTGTCATCGAAAGACACTGGCTTATAAAAAACAGTTTTCGGAAGAAACTTCTCATTGGAAAACTAAGGCGGCGAGTCTATAGAAAACTGTCTGCGAAAAACACTCGTCTATAGAAAACTGTCTTTGAAAGACATTTATCTATAGAATACTGTCTTCACAAGACACTTGTCTATAGAAAACTGTCCCAGAAAGACCATTGTCTTTAGAAAACCAACATCGAAAGATATTTATCTATAAAATATACTGTGACGACAGTTTATCGTTTGTGGCCTTTATTGTGTTTAATCTCTATGAAAAAAGCTTCATTATAATTTTCCATATTTTATGTTTTCTTTTCACGACTAAAACTTCAGCAACTCCAACACCCTTTTCCTATAAATCTTAAACACCTAAACTAAGCACCTGATTAACAACAAAAACTTTATCTATAAATACATGTATCTATATCTATACATATGCCTTCATATTTTATATTTTGTAAATATTTATTTTATATTATCTTTTCTAAACTTTTTTTTTCAATTTCTACTACTAAATTTACAAAAAAAAAAAGAAAAACATAAGACAAATATTTATTTTTATAAACCACATGTCACAATCATTCCAATTTTTTTCTAATATTTACTCGGCATTTTTTACAACGTTATTGAAGTATTTTTTTTCTTTTCTGTCAAACTGTCTGACATTCAGTCATTTATTTAGTCAGTTAGTCAGTCAGTCATTCGGTTGGTTTATGTGTGTATGTTTTTTTTTCTAGTTAAAAACATTTTTTCGTATTCGTTGCCATAGCAATGAACTTTAATTGGGCCAAAGACCATTTAAAAGTGCATTAAAAATAACATCACACTCTACTCTCTACAGTAGTGCAGCAGTTTGTATTTGTTTAAGTATTTGTTGGTTTAAAAGTGTGAGTTTTTGCTATGGTATGGGTGAGTTCTTCCCCCTTTTTTTCTAGTATATTGAACATAGAATTGATAACAAATAACAACAACAACAACAATAGTTGAACGAAAAAATAAAAACGAATTAAATAAAACAAAAATTATGTGCAACTATTATAACAAGAGCAATAAAAGTGAGGGCCATTTTAAATATTAAATAAAATAAAAACAACAACATAAATAAAAATTACAAAAACAAACCTTTGATAGTTCAAAGAGTTTGGAAAATAAAAAAAGAAACGAATTGGTTTTAAAAATGAATTTACTGGAAGCTTTTTAACTTTTCTATATAAAACTGTCTACGGAACACATTTGTCTATAAAAAGTTGCTTCCAAAAGGCACATGTCTATAGAAAACTGACTTCGAAAGACTCTTGTCAATTGAAACCTGTATTCGAAAGTCTATTTTCGTAAGATATTTATCTATAGATAACAGTATTCAAAAGACTGTTGTCTATAGAAATCTATCTTCGAAAGACTTTTGTCTATAGGAAGGTGTTTTCGAAAGACTCTTGTCAATTGAAAAATGTCTTCGAATGACTTTTGTCCATAGAATGCTGTTTTCGAAAGAATATTTTCTATAGAAAAATGCCTTCGAAAGACTCCTGTCTGTAGATAACTGATTTAGAAAGACTCTTGCCAAAAAAAAAAACATGTCTTCGGGTAACTCTTGTCCAAAAAAAACTGTCTTCGAATGTCTCTTGATAATGGGAAACTAACTTCGAAAGTCTCATATCAATAGAAAACTGTTTTCGAAAGATGTTTGTCTATGTCTTCGAAAGACTCTGGTCAAAAGAAAACTGTCTTCGAAAGACACTTGTCTATAGAAAACTCTCTTTGGAAAACTGATTTCGAAGGTCTTTTGTCTATCGAAAACTGTCTTCGAAAGACACTTGTCTATAGAAAACTCTCTTTGGAAGACACTTTTCTATAGAAAGCAGTCTTTGGAAGATACTTGTCTATAAATATCTTTGGAAGAATCCTGTCAATAGAAAACTGTGTTCGAAAGACACTTTTCAATAGAAAACTGTCTTCGAAAGAATCTTGAAACTGATTTCAAAGGTCTTTTGTCTATGAAAAACTGTCTTCGAAAGACACTTGTCTATAGAAAACTCTCTTTGGAAAACTGATTTCGAAGGTCTTTTTCGAAAGACACTTTTCAATAGAAAACAGTCTTCGAAAGACTCTTGACTCTTCTATAGACAAGAGTCTTGAAAACAGTCTTCAAAAGACTCTTGTCTATAGAAAACATTCTTCTAAAAACACTTGTGTAAATAAAACTGTTTTTGGAAGACGCTTTTCTATAGGAAGCAGATAACGAACAATCTTCTCAATAGAAAACTGTCTTTAAAATCCCCTTGTCCATAGAAAACTCTTTTCGAAAGACTTTTATCTATAGAAAACTGTCTTCGAAAGACTTTTGTCAATAAGTCTGTATTCGAAAGACTCTTGTCTAAAGAAAACTCTCGAAAGACAGTTGTTAATAGTACACTGTCTTCAAAATACTCTTGTCCAAAGAAAACTGTCTCCAAAAGACTCTTGTCTAAAGAAAACTGTCTCCGAAAGACTTTTGTCAATAGAAAACTGATTTTGAAAGACTCTTGTCAATAGAAAACTGTCATAGAAAAATTCTTGTCTATAAAAATCTCTTTTCTTTACAAAACTATCTTCAAAAGACTCTTGTCAAGAGTTCTCTGACTTTTAAAGACTTTTGTCAATAAAAAAAACTGACTTCGAAAGACTCTTATCAATAGAAAACAGTTTTCAAAAGACTTTTGTCTATAGAAAAATGTCTTCGAAAGATTCTTCTCAATAGAAAACTGTTTTCAAAATATAGAAAACTGACTTCGAAAGACTCTTATCAATAGAAAACAGTTTTCAAAAGACTTTTGTCTATAGAAAAATGTCTTCGAAAGATTCTTCTCAATAGAAAACTGTTTTCAAAATATAGAAAACTGTCTTCCAAAGACTGTTGTTAATATAAAACTGTCTTCAAAACTATTTTGTACTGGCTCTTGTCCAAAGAAAACTGTCTCCGAAAGACTTTTGTCAATAGAAAACTGATTTCGAAAGACTCGTATCAATATAAAACAGTTTTCGAAAGACCTTTGTCTACAAAAAAATGTCTTCGAAAGACTCTTCTCAATAGAAAACTGTTTTCGAAACACAATTGTCTATAGAAAACTGTCTTTAAAAGGCTTTTGTTTGTAGAAATCTGTCTTCGGAAGACACTGGTCTATAGAAAACTGTCTTCGAAACCCATTTGTCTATAGAAAACTGTCTTCCAAAGCCTGTTGGTATTATAAAACTGTCTTCGAAACTATCTTGAATATATAGAAAACTGTCTTCGGAAGACACTGGTCTATAGAAAACAGTTTTCAAAACAAGATTGTCTATAGAAAACTGTCATAGAAAGACTCTTCTCAACAGAAAACTGTTTTCGGAAGACTTTTGTCTATAGAAAAATGTCTTCGAAAGACTCTTATCAATAGAAAATTGTCTTCGAAAGACTCTTGTCTATAGAAAACTGTCATGGAAAAACTCTTGTCAACAGAAAAATGCCTTCGGAAGACTATTGTCAATAGAAAACTGTCTTCGAAAGACAATTGTCTAAAGAAGAATGTCTTCGAAAGACTCTTTTCCTTAAAAAATTTATATGAAAAACTCTCCTTCCCTATTGAAAACTCTTTTCGAAATACTACTTTCTATAGAAAACTGTCTTCGAAAGACAATTTTCTCTCTTCAAAGGACTCTAGTCTATAGCAAATTGTCTTCAGAAGACAATGACTCTTGGTAATAGAAATCTACCTTCGAAAGACTCTTGTGTGTAGAAAACAGTTTTCGAAAAAACTTTTGTCTATAGAAAAATGTCTTCGAAAAGTTTGAAAATACTTGTCTAAAGAAAACTTTAATCGAAAGACATTTGTCTATAGAAAACTCATTGGCTTATAGAAAACTGACTAGGAAAAAAGCTTTTCTCTAAAAGACTGTCTTTCAAAGACACTTGTTTAAAGAAGTCAATAGAAAACTGTGTTCACCTACCGAATCTTTCTATGGAAATCTGTCTTCGAAGGATAATTGTCTATAGAAAAAATATGTATGTATTTGTTGACACACATTTAAAAAAAATATATATAAATTTCAAAAAAAACTAATGTTAACTTGAAGTTGAAGGGTATATACGATTCGTTGTAATTTTTATTGATTCTTTTTTTATAAATTTATTACTTTTTGATAAAAACTTTATGTACTTACCTATTATTTTCAATATTTCCCTTGCCCGGCTTAAGTCCAACTAAGTAATGTTGTAAAGTTTTTTTACACTCGTCTTGATCAGATGGATATTTAATAAAATTAAATAAAGTTTGTATAAAGGATTCTAAATGGTTAAGGTTTAGGTAAATGTTAAGGACATAACTACATGGGGAGCTGTAAAGAGAAAGAATAGAAGAAAATAAATGAATGGTAGAAAAGCATTAAGTAAGAAAGAAATTTCAAATTAACGTTTATAAGGTAACAGAAGAAATAAATTTCCCCAGCAAGAAAGCGCCCTCTATGAGAAATGCAACGTATTAAGTGAGAAATTACACTTTTAGCCGTTAAAAATGCAGCACTGTTTAAAAGAAATTGGCGCCTTTATTTGAAAATGCACTTTTATACACTCTTTTCCATATGCAAGTTTACAAAATGCAATGAGAATGAAAGAAAGAAATGAAACGAAAGCTTTTTTCCTACACACACACTTACTCACTCACTCACACTGCAAGTGCAGAGAGACAAAAAGGAAATGAAACACGCTACATTGTGAAGAAGAAAGGGCACATACAATTGCACTTTTACATGGCAAATGCTGACGAACCGGCTGGCTGGCTGTGAGTCAGTGAAATGATATGAAATGAAATTGAATGCGGAAGTATTTTTGTGTGTGAGAAAAACGAACAGCATGACTAACAGACCAGACCCAAAACAGAAAACGAAACAGACAACAAAATATGAAAGCACAAACAATAACAAACTGTCAAAGTGGCAGCAGGCCTGGGTTGTTGGCTGGCCAGGCCGGTTGTTGCACCAAAACATAAAATTTAACACACACACACATACTTACACCTCTTAAAGATAAACGAGCAAAAACGACAAGCAAAACAAATTCACTTTCATTTTAAAGAGCACAGAAAACAAAATAAAGAGAATTTCACCACTCTCTTTCAAAAATTAAAAGAGCTTTTTTCAACATAAAGAGTTTTGTTAATACTCTTTATTTTTGTTACAAACTTAAGAGAATTTTAATATTTTTTTGTTTTATTTCTTTCTTCTTTAGAGGTCGTTGCTGTTTTGTTTGTATTTAAAAATTTGTGTCTGTTTTTGTTGTTGTTGTTTTTATTTGCGTCTACCTGTGTGTGTGTGTGTTTATTTCTTGTTGTGTTGTGCATTTTCTGTGCCAAACCGTTTCATTAACCCCATCAAACAATATGAACTCATGTCGCCACTCGAAAGGTCATTCAAGCAATGTTTTTGTTTTTATTTTTATTTTTTTCGATTTGTTTGTTTAAACTGTAGCCGGCCTTTAGGCTTTAATAAATATTTTTTCGGCTGTTTTTTTGTTTGTCCTGAGGAGTTTAAAGGACAAAGGTGTGGTTTGTTTAAAAAGGAAAATTTAAGTTTTAAAACACAGCATTTTGGTGCTTAAAACATTGGAAATTTGAAGAAATTATGTATTAAAAAATCGTTGCCTATTTAAAGGCGTCTCTAAATTAGAATAATGAAATATAGCCTATTTAAAAGCGAAATATTAAAAATTGCATTAAATCACAGATGGACGGACGGAAATATTAAACAGAATCATTATGTTATTCTGCAATTCATATTAATTTCTAAAAAATAGTACTAATTACAATATAACAGTGTAATTTTGGCTTTAAAACCCTTCTCAAGTCTTTTTGTAATTAGTAGTAATATGCTACACTTTGCGAATTTTCTCATTTTCCTTCAAAACCCCAAATAGTAGTAACATCACTACTCTTTGGATGATTAATTAAAGACATTATGTACTTTTTATAAACTATTATTGAATCTATACTAAAATGGATCCAGTTTGCTTAAAAATCACTTTTGAATCATTTTTGTAAAAAGTAGTAGATTCCACTACCTTTTCAAATCTTTATTAAAAATAATACTTTTTCCGCAAGAAATTAATAAAATAACAATAAAATTTTTAAATTAAAAAAAGAAAAAATATAAACCTGATTTTTGTTGAAATAGTAGTAAAAATAGTACTTTTTAACTATTTAACATACCTCTTCACACCTTATTTTAAAACAGTAGTAAAAATACTAACTTCCGTTAGTTGCTAAATAATGCACTTCATATAAAAATCATAAAAAAACTTCCTGACTCTTAAAAAATTTCTTTAAATCCCATTTTTAGCATATTTGCAAATAGTAGTAAAAATACTACTTCTTTAGGTTTTGTTAAATATAATAATTTTCTACGATAAATGGCAATTCTGCCTTATGAAGACACCATTTTCTTTGAAATAAATATTTTAAGATTTTTGCAAAATAGTAGTAAAAATACCACTTTTTTGGTAAAAGTATGTAAAATTTCTCAATTATACCTATTTAGACACCTACATACATAATTAGATATAATTTTGTAACAATTTCACATTTTATGCCTTTAGAAAAATAGTAGTAAAAATACTACCTTCTGGTTTAAGCAGCTTACTAAGTTATTTTGTACAAAAATCAATAAAATAGTATTTAAAGACCAAGTTAAACATTTTTGGAAATAGTAGTAAAAATACTACTTTTTTTTTAAAGTTGTTAAATAAAATGCATATTATGTACTAGCTAAACCCAGTACGCCTTACGAAGTTGTTCGCACACAATGTGAACATTGTAGTTCTAATAGTTTCATAGATATAGTTAATTAGTTAGTAGTTAGTTAGTTAGTTAGTTAGTTAGTTAGTTAGTTAGTTAGTTAGTTAGTTAGTTAGTTAGTTAGTTAGTTAGTTAGTTAGTTAGTTAGTTAGTTAGTTAGTTAGTTAGTTAGTTAGTAGTTAGTTAGTTAGTTAGTTAGTTAGTTAGTTAGTTAGTTAGTTAGTTAGTTAGTTAGTTAGTTAGTTAGTTAGTTAGTTAGTTAGTTAGTAGTTAGTTAGTTAGTTAGTTAGTTAGTTAGTTAGTTAGTTAGTTAGTTAGTTAGTAGTTAGTTAGTTAGTTAGTTAGTAGTTAGTTAGTTAGTTAGTTAGTAGTTAGTTAGTAGTTAGTTAGTTAGTTAGTTAGTTAGTTAGTTAGTTAGTTAGTTAGTTAGTTAGTTAGTTAGTTAGTTAGTAGTTAGTAGTTAGTTAGTTAGTTAGTTAGTTAGTTAGTAGTTAGTAGTTAGTTAGTAGTTAGTTAGTTAGTTAGTTAGTTAGTTAGTAGTTAGTTAGTAGTTAGTTAGTTAGTTAGTTAGTTAGTTAGTTAGTTAGTTAGTAGTTAGTTAGTTAGTTAGTAGTTAGTTAGTTAGTTAGTTAGTAGTTAGTTAGTTAGTTAGTTAGTTAGTAGTTAGTTAGTTAGTAGTTAGTTAGTTAGTAGTTAGTTAGTTAGTTAGTTAGTTAGTTAGTTAGTTAGTTAGTTAGTTAGTTAGTAGTTAGTTAGTTAGTTAGTTAGTTAGTGTTAGTTAGTTAGTTAGTTAGTTAGTAGTTAGTAGTTAGTTAGTTAGTTAGTTAGTTAGTTAGTTAGTTTAGTTAGTTAGTTTCGTTAGTTAGTTAGTTAGTTAGTTAGTTAGTGGTGTTAGTTAGTTAGTTAGTTCGTTAGTTAGTTAGTTTAGTTAGTTAGTTAGTAGTTAGTTAGTTAGTTATAGTTAGTTAGTTAGTTAGTTAGTAGTTTAGTTAGTTAGTTAGTTAGTTAGTTAGTTTAGTTAGTTAAGTTAGTTAGTTAGTTAGTTAGTTAGTTAGTAGTTCGTTATTTAGTTAGTTAGTTAGTTAGTTAGTTAGTTAGTTAGTTAGGTTAGTTAGTTAGTTAGTTAGTTGAGTTAGTTAGTTAGTTAGTTGAGTTAGTTAGTTAGTTAGTTAGTTAGTTAGTACTAGTTAGTTACTTAGTTAGTACTAGTTAGTCTTAGTTAGTTAGTTAGTTAGTAGTTAGTTAGTTAGTTAGTTAGTTAGTTAGTTAGTTAGTTAGTTAGTAGTTAGTTAGTTAGTTAGTTAGTTAGTTAGTTAGTTAGTTAGTTAGTTAGTTAGTTAGTTAGTTAGTTAGTTAGTTAGTTAGTTAGTTAGTTAGTTAGTTAGTTAGTAGTTAGTTAGTTAGTTAGTTAGTTAGTTAGTTAGTTAGTTAGTTAGTTAGTTAGTTAGTTAGTTAGTTAGTTAGTTAGTTAGTTAGTTAGTTAGTTAGTTAGTTAGTTAGTTAGTTAGTTAGTTAGTTAGTTAGTTAGTTAGTTAGTTAGTTAGTTAGTTAGTTAGTTAGTTAGTTAGTTAGTTAGTTAGTTAGTTAGTTAGTTAGTTAGTTAGTTAGTTAGTTAGTTAGTAGTTAGTTAGTTAGTTAGTTAGTTAGTTAGTTAGTTAGTTACTTAGTTAGTTAGTTAGTTAGTTAGTTAGTTAGTTAGTTAGTTAGTTAGTTAGTTAGTTAGTTAGTTAGTTAGTTAGTTAGTTAGTTAGTTAGTTACTTAGTTAGTTAGTTAGTTAGTTAGTTAGTTAGTTAGTTAGTTAGTTAGTTAGTTAGTTAGTTAGTTAGTAGTTAGTAGTTAGTTAGTTAGTTAGTTAGTTAGTTAGTAGTTAGTTAGTAGTTAGTTAGTTAGTTAGTTAGTTAGTAGTTAGTTAGTTAGTTAGTTAGTTAGTTAGTTAGTTAGTTAGTAGTATTAGTTAGTTAGTTAGTTTGGTTGTTTGTTGTTTGTTTGTGTTGTTTGTTGTTTGTTTGTTTGTTGTGTTTGTTTGTTGTTTGTTTGTTTGGTGTTTGTTTGTTTGTGTTTGTTGTTGTTGTTTGTTTGTTTGTTTGTTTGTTTGTTTGTTTGTTTGTTTGGTGTGGTTGGTTGTTGTTTGTTTGTTGTTTGTTTGTGTTTGTTTGTTTGTTGTTTGTTTTGTTGTTTGTTTGTTTGTTGTTTGTTTGTTGTTTGTTGTTGTTTGTTGTTTGTTGTTTGTTTGTTTGTTGTTGTTTGTTTGTTTGTTTGTTGTTGTTGTGTTTGTTTGTTTGTTGTTGTTTGTTTGTTTGTGTGTTGTTGTTGTTTGTTTGTGTTTGTTTGTTTGTTTGTGTTTGTTTGTTTGTTTGTTTGTTTGTTTGTTTGTTTGTTTGTTGTTTGTTTGTTTGTTGTTGTTTGTTTGTTTGTTTGTTTGTTTGTTTGGTTTGTTTGTTTGTTTGTTGTTTGTTTGTTTGTTTGTTTGTTTGTTTGTTTGTTTGTTTGTTTGTTTGTTTGTTTGTTTGTTGTTGTTTGTTTGTTTGTTTGTTGTTTGTTTGTTTGTTGTTTGTTTGTTTGTTTGTTGTTTGTTTGTTGTTTGTTTGTTTTGTTTGTTTGTGGTTTGTTTGTTTGTTTGTTGTTTGTTTGTTTGTTTGTTTGTTTGTTGTTGTTTGTTTGTTTGTTTGTTTGTTTGTTTGTTTGTTTGTTTGTTGTTTGTTTGTTTGTTTGTTTGTTTGTTTGTTTGTTGTTGTTTGTTGTTTGTTTGTTTGTTTGTTTGTTTGTTTGTTTGTTTGTTTGTTTGTTTGTTTGTTAGTTTGTTAGTTTGTTAGTTGTTAGCTAATTAACTAAGCCAGTGTCGGGTATTTTTTTTACGTTCATTCTATAGTAATCCAATCCACGACCTCAAAATATTTTCTTTTTGCAGATTTCTCCTTTTCTTTGCACCAATTTTGGAATAAAATATCTTTTATATTTCTTCCTTTTATCTTAAAAACGAAACAAATCAAAGAATTTTCACATAAATATCTCAGAGACAAAAACCAGACAACCATCCAAGTTTTTGACCACCCATAAAGGTCATAAATGTAGCAATTTAGTCAAAGAACAATGACAAATACTCGTAAAAATCAGACAAACACAGTCGTTTATACGAAACTTTAATATAAACACCCCACTTTAAATAAAACCTGCAAATTAGCAAGAGAAATTTTCATTTAAGAAATGTGAAGATAAGAGATTCGAAGACAAGAGTGGCGATGAAATTTTCTCTCAAATGAAAATAAAAACAAGTGTTGAGAATTTTACCGGCAAAAGACAACAAAACAAAAAGCAGGCAATAATAAGTAAAAATGTTGTTGCTGGAGTAGTAGTTGTTGTTGTTTAGGGAAGAGGAAGCCTAAATTTAGCAAAAAAACACATGAAAACGAGTTGTAGCACGAAAAAAAGACAAACAGTGGGACTAAACAAAGTTTCCGGAAGAACCAACAAGAAAAAAATCAGTTATATGCAAATCTATGCACTGAACAGTAGTCTAGGATATCGTCTTGACTATAGTCTGGACCAGTATTCTATAGTCTGGTCAATAGTCTAGTCTACAGTCTAGTCTACAGTCTAGTCTATAGTCTGGACTATATTTTAGTCTATAGTCTGGACTATAGTCTAGTCTATAGTCTGGGCTATAGTTTAGTCTATAGTCTGGACTATAGTCTAGTCTATAGTCAGGACTATAGTTTAGTTTATAGTCTGGACTATAGTCTAGTCTATAGTCTGGACTATAGTCTAGTCTATAGTATGGACTATAGTTTAGTCTATAGTCTGGACTGTAGTCTAGTCTATAGTCTGGACAATAGTCTAGTCTATAGTCTGGACTACAGTCTAGTCTATAGTCTGGACTATAGTCTAGTCTATAGCCTGGATTATAATCTAGTCTATAGTCTGGACTATAGTCTAGTCTATATTCTGGACTATAGTCTAGTCTATAGTCTGGACTATAGTCTAGTCTATAGTCTGGACTATAGTCTAGTCTATAGTCTGGACTAAAGTCTAGTCTATAGTCTGGACTATAGTCAAGTCTATAGTCTGGACTATAGTCAAGTCTATAGTCTCGACTATAGTCTAGTTTATAGTCTAGTCTATAGTCTAAACTATAGTCTAATCTATAGTCTAAACTATAGTCTAATCTATAGTCTGGACTATAGTCTAGTCTATAGTATGGACTATATTCTAGTCTATAGTCTGGACTATAGTCTATTATATAGTCTGGACTATAGTCTATTATATAGTCTGGTCTATAGTCTATTATATAGTCTGGAATATAGTCTAGTCAATAGCCTGGGCTATAGTCAATACTCAGGACTATAGTCTTGTCTATAGTATAATCTATAGTCTGGACTATTGACTAGGCTATAGTGTGGCCTTTAGTCTAATCTAAACTATAGAACTATGTCCGGACTATATTCTGACCTATAGATTAGTCTGTTAACTGAACTAGTCCTTAGTCTAGACTTTAGACTATTGTCTACTAAATATTGTCTACTAAATATTTCTTAGTAAAAACTGTTATACTGAATTTTTATGGTAATAACTGTTATACTTTATAATTATTTTTCATCAAAAATCCATTTTTATTAAAACTTTACTCTATTTAAACCCACTGTGCGTACGCTGATGGGTTGACTGGTTGCTGTGTTGTTAAGCACGATGGAGGAGTCCCCAATGTTGTGAAAATCATGATGATGATGATGACGACAACACAAGAGTCAACGAACGACCGAAAGCGGTGAATGCACCAACACTCGGCTAAATAACAACTACAACAGCCATGTGTATAATTTAAGCAAAAAAAAAAGTGTTTCAGCAAAAAACCCGTATATAGGAAGTTTATTTAAAAATTTCATTACAAGTCTGGCAAAATTTTGAAAAGAGCAAGGAAAAAGGAATCTTCTCTCTTAAATAAACACAAGTAAATCCACATGACTGTAAAGAGAAAAAGTTCACTCACTTTTGGGGCTCGCACATGGAAGTGAAATGTGAAGAAGAACTCCAAACACGAAACACACTCGCATACAGACTCAAATATACATACATACATATAAAAGTATAAAAATAGATGGAGTAAATTGTAGTGAGTGGATGAATGTACTTTGTTGTTGTTTTTCTCGGTATATAGGATAACGACCATCAACGACCCCAAAATGTTTTGTCACGTTGCCAGCAATTTGAACGAACTCACACACAAACTCAGAGGGACTTTTTAATGGAAAGCATGGGTACCTAAGAAGGGAAAGAGGATGCAATATATACATAGTTGTTTTTATAAAGTAGTAGGTGATGTGTTTTTTTTTTTTTTTTTGCTTTGTTTTGTTAATATGTTCGTGTGTATGTTAGTAAGGGATAAAGGAGCCAACGACCCCTAAAAGAGACTTCAATATGTGTATTTTCGTTATAGTGGTCGTTATGTAGTTCGTCTTTTTTTTCGTATTTTTTTTTTGTAAATTCTAACACATTGAATCCAACAAATGTAGGATGTTATTTATGAATGTAGGGTTCTGTTGCTGTAATTGATGTTTTAGTTGCTCTTGTTGTTATTGTAGTTAGAGTATGTTGACGATGATGACGTTTTGCACGAGTTTTATGTATGAGTATGTAGTGGTTCTTCTGCTGGTGTTGTTGTTGTTGTTTATATAGTATGTAGGGGTTTGTTGAACTCTAGACCTCAGGGTCGTTTGAGTTTATTGAACTCAACGAAAAGTAAAGGTAGGTTGTTTTTTTTGCTTTAGATATTGGTTGGGGGTAAAGGTTTGTTTAAAGAAAATGCTAAATTTGGCAATAATGAGAGTTTAAAGTATGAAGAAATATGCGTAGGCCCTTGTGTATTGATTTCTGGTCTATAGTTTAGTCTAAAGTCTGAGCTATAGTCTAGTCTTAACCATAATCTTGACCATAGTCTTGTCTTGACTATAGTCAGGAGAATAGTCCGAATGATAGTCTGGACTAAAGTCTAGTCTGTACTCTGAGTAATAGTATATTATATAGTCTGTACTACAGTCTAGTATATAGCGGAGACTACTCGCTAGTCTATAGTCAGTAGTATAGTCTAGTACATAGTCTGAAGTACAGTCTATAGTCTAAGATATATTCTGAACTAGTATATATACTGGGCTATAGTCTAGCCTATACTCTGGACTATAGTCTAATCTATATTCTGAAATATTCTCCAGTCTATAGTCCGGACTATGCTCTAGCTTATAGTCTGGTCTATAGTCTAGTATGTAATGTGACCTATAGTCTGAAGTCTGCACTATATTCTAGCCTCAAGTGTGGATTGTATTCTAGTATATTGCCTGGTCAATAGCCTATTCTATAGTATGGACTGTTACCTAGTATATAGTCCAGACAACTCTCTAGTTTATAGTCTGTACTATAGACCAGTCAATAGTCTGCACTATAGACCAGTCAATAGTCTGCACTATAGTCAAGTCTATAGTCTATACTACTGTCTAGTTTAAGGTCTGGACTATAGTTTATAGTTTGAACTATAATCTAGTCTGTAGTCTGTAGTCTATAGTCTAGTCTATTGTCTAGTTTTAAATCTAGTCTAATGTCTGGTCTATAGTCTGGTCTATACTCTGGAATATAGTCTGGTCTAAAGTCTGAACTATAATAGAGTCTATATACAGTGGACGTCCAATAGTACGTATACTCTTTATTACGAATATCCAATAATACGAATGGCAAAATTGTTGCATTGTATACTCTATAGTACGAATAAAGTCACAATTTTTCTGTTCGATAGTACGAATAACGCATTTTTTATGGGAATTTTGGTTTTATTTACGTATGAATGAAGTTTTTATTATGTTTTTATTTTATTATTTCGGTATCATTCACCTTAAGCTCAGTAATTTTGAAGTTTTTTTGTATTTATTACAAGTGTTTTGTATTTTTAAAAATCCTATACACACAATTTACTGCATGTATATTTACAAATCAACAATTATTTAGTGTTATTAATTTATTTTATTGGAATTTTGGTGACCCAAGAGAAGAAATTAAATTGGATGATAACGCCAATGAGGAAAGTATTTTATTAGTTCCCCACAATGACTCTGCTGAGAACAATATTGAAGCCTCAAAAGCGCTGTTATTGAAAAAGCCGTAAGAATCATTTTACAATGTAATAAACATCGATGTTAAATGATGGATTTTTTAATAAGTAAAATGATATTTATATACATATGTATGTATGAACTGTTAATTTTGAAAGTAGTGTGACTCCACATTCCAAACAATGGGTTTAAGGATAACTATTCTAATTTTTAAGAGAAAATTATAAATTAGAGAATTGTGGTATATTACATTCAAGTTTCTAATAAAAGTTTTATGTAATCTGAACATTTTAACACATTTTAGAACACATATGTAAATTGCAAATTGTCTTTGGCACACATCTTTTTAAAAACATTAAAATTTAAAACCTTCTACATATATCTCATTTCAACCATTGGACTCACGATACTTTCAAAATTAACAATTCATATACGTAAATATGTCCCTTTTATGCCTGTTTATGTACAAGAAATTTATTTAAAATAATACACATTTATTATATTTTGTTCCGTTATGTAATTTTTCATGAAAAATAAAACAAAAATAAATAAAATCCAATATTTTATGTGTATTATTTGAATTTAAACATACAAAATGTGTTGTTCAATAATACGAATTTTTCGGTATTACGAAAGGGCCTGACACTATATAATTCGTACTAGTGGACGTCCACTGTAGTCTGATTTATAGTGTGGGCTATTTTCTAGTCAATAGTCTGGACTATATCCTAGTCTATACTCTGGACTGTAGTCTACAATCCGGACTATACTTTACTTTATAGTCTGGACTATAGCCTAGTCTATATTCTGCACTATGATTAAGTCTATAGTCTGGATATAGTTTAGTCTGTATTCCAAACTATAGTCTAGCTTATAGTATGGACTATAGTCTAGTCTGCGCTATAGTCTAGTCTATAGGCTGGACTATATTCTGGATTATAGTCAAGTATATAATCTGCACTACAGCCCAGTTTATAGTCTGGACTATAGCCTAGTTTATAATACTCTGCAGTCTGGTCCATATTGTGGACTATAGTCAGGACTGCAGTGTAGACTATAGTCTAGACTTTATTTTAGTATAGTCTAGAGTTTGGACTATAGTCTAGTCTATAGTCTAGTCGGTAGTACAACCCATCGCCTGGCCTTAAGTTTGGAAACTAAACGAAAACATCATAACCCTTTGCCAACATTACACAATCCAACCAATTCTGTTTTAATTTTTCCATTTGTTGTTGTTGTTGCAGTAATGCAAAACAACAAGAGTACTATGTTGAGCAAATGTGACCCTAGTACATGTAAAGGTATGCAAAAAAAAAAAAAAAACAACAACAAATGTTAATACATACATAGTATGTATGTGTCTGTAAATGTTTTCTTATTGGTTGCATTTGATAAAGTATATATGTGAATGTCTGTAAATTTGCAATCAATTGTTATCCTTTTAATAACAACAACAATATGTATTAATGACATCAACAACACAACAAACAGCTGCAAAAATTATTTTAAAATTTTCTGTTTTTTTCCTTTAGTTAAAACGATTTTTTCATTCCCTTTTTTCAAATGCACGCGACTTATTAATAAAAAAAAATAATTGCATGTTTAGTTGTATGTCTGTCCTTTTGTCTGCTGCATATTCGTTATATATCGTCGTTTACATAAATACGAAAAAATACGAGTATTTTTTTATTTTTTATTTATTATTTAGTGTAAATGTTTGTATGAGTGTGTGTTGTTTAGCAACATGTGTGTTTTTTTAATTTTGTTGTTTATTTATTTTTTGTTCCCCTTTCTAGTGCATAGTTTTTGTGTGTTTTTATTGTTGTTGTTGTTGGTTTTTTTATATTGCAATGTATTAGAAATTGCATTGTCGGAGGTTAGTTATGCAAAAGAAATAAATAAACAACAGCGACAACAACAACAATTTGTTATGTGTATGCAGCAGCTTATAGAGAACATTGCTGTTGTTAATATTTTTTTATTTATAATGTTTTTGTTGTTGATTTTTATTTATAGTTTATTATTTTTTTGTTGTTGTCGCGCTTATTTTTTTCTTTATGGTTTCATTTCGTCATGTCGTCTGTGTTTAAATAATGCTGTTGACATTTTTACTTTGTCTGTAAGCAGTTTTTTTTTGTGTAGCAGTTGCATGTGTCAGGATTAGGACGGCATCATGATTTCTGTGACTGATTTGGTAATTTGGTGGCAACAAGTTTTACTGCTAATTTTTAATATTCTATAGTCTAACTTTAATCAAGTTTATAGCCTTCTATCTTATAATTTAGACTATAGTATAGCCTAGTATATAGTCTGGTCTATAGTCTAGTCTATAGTCTAGTCTATAGTCTAGTCTATAGTCTAGCCTATAGTCTAGTCTATAGTCTAGTCTATAGTCTAGTCTATAGTCTAGTCTATAGTCTAGTCTATAGTCTAGTCTATAGTCTAGTCTATAGTCTAGTCTATAGTCTAGTCTATAGTCTAGTCTATAGTCTAGTCTATAGTCTAGTCTATAGTCTAGTCTATAGTCTAGTCTATAGTCTAGTCTATAGTCTAGTCTATAGTCTAGTCTATAGTCTAGTCTATAGTCTAGTCTATAGTCTAGTCTATAGTCTAGTCTATAGTCTAGTCTATAGTCTAGTCTATAGTCTAGTCTATAGTCTAGTCTATAGTCTAGTCTATAGTCTAGTCTATAGTCTAGTCTATAGTCTAGTCTATAGTCTAGTCTATAGTCTAGTCTATAGTCTAGTCTATAGTCTAGTCTATAGTCTAGTCTATAGTCTAGTCTATAGTCTAGTCTATAGTCTAGTCTATAGTCTAGTCTATAGTCTAGTCTATAGTGTAGTCTCTAGTCTAGTCTATAGTGTAGTATATAGTCTAGTCTATAGTATAGTCTATAGTCTAGTCTATAGTCTAGTCTATAGTATAGTCTATAGTCTAGTCTATAGTCTAATCTATAGTCTAGTCTATAGTCTAGTCTATAGTCTAGTCTATAGTCTAGTCTATAGTCTAGTCTATAGTCTAGTCTATAGTCTAGTCTATAGTCTAGTCTATAGTCTAGTCTATAGTCTAGTCTATAGTCTAGTCTATAGTCTAGTCTATAGTCTAATCTATAGTCTAGTCTATAGTCTAGTCTATAGTCTAATCTATAGTCTAGTCTATAGTCTAGTCTATAGTCTAGTCTATAGTCTAGTCTATAGTCTAGTCTATAGTCTAGTCTATAGTCTAGTCTATAGTCTAGTCTATAGTCTAGTCTATAGTCTAGTCTATAGTCTAGTCTATAGTCTAGTCTATAGTCTAGTCTATAGTCTAGTCTATAGTCTAGTCTATAGTCTAATCTATAGTCTAGTCTATAGTCTAGTCTATAGTCTAGTCTATAGTCTAGTCTATAGTTAGTCTATAGTCTAGTCTATAGTCTAGTCTATAGTCTAGTCTATAGTCTAGTATAGTTAGCCTATAGTCTAGTCTATAGTCTAGTCTATAGTCTAGTCTATAGTCTAGTCTATAGTCTAGTCTATAGTCTAGTCTATAGTCTAGTCTATAGTCTAGTCTATAGTCCTATAGTCTAGTCTATAGTCTAGTCTATAGTCTAGTCTATAGTCTAGTCTATAGTCTAGTCTATAGTCTAGTCTATAGTCTAGTCTATAGTCTAGTCTATAGTCTAGTCTATAGTCTAGTCTATAGTCTAGTCTATAGTTCTTAGTCTATAGTCTAGTCTATAGTCTAGTCTATAGTCTAGTCTATAGTCTAGTCTATAGTCTAGTCTATAGTCTAGTCTATAGTCTAGTCTATAGTCTAGTTTCTAGTCTATAGTCTAGTCTATAGTCAGTCTATAGTCTAGTCTATAGTCTAGTCTATAGTCTAGTCTATAGTCTAGTCTATAGTCTAGTCTATAGTCTAGTCTATAGTTAGTCTATAGTCTAGTCTATAGTCTAGTCTATAGTCTAGTCTATAGTCTAGTCTATAGTCTAGTCTATAGTCTAGTCTATAGTCTAGTCTATAGTCTAGTCTATAGTCTAGTCTATAGTCTAGTCTATAGTCTAGTCTATAGTCTAGTCTATAGTCTAGTCTTATAGTCTAGTCTATAGTCGAGTCTATAGTCTAGTCTATAGTCTAGTCTATAGTCTAGTCTACTAGTCTAGTCTATAGTGCTAGTCCTATAGTCTAGTCTATGTAGTCTATAGTCTAGTCTATAGTCTAGTCTATAGTCTAGTCTATAGTCTAGTCTATAGTCTAGTCTATAGTCTTTTCTATAGTCTAGTCTATAGTCTAGTCTATAGTCTAGTCTATAGTCTAGTCTATAGTCTAGTCTATAGTCTAGTCTATAGTCTAGTCTATAGTCTAGTCTATAGTCTAGTCTATAGTCTAGTCTATAGTCTAGTCTATAGTCTAGTCTATAGTCTAGTCTATAGTCTAGTCTATAGTGTAGTCTATAGTGTAGTCTATAGTGTAGTCTATAGTCTAGTCTATAGTGTAGTCTATAGTCTAGTCTATAGTCTAGTCTTATAGTCTAGTCTAGTCTATAGTCTAGTCTATAGTCTAGTCTATAGTCTAGTCTATAGTATAGTCTATAGTCTAGTCCATAGTCTAGTCTATAGTGTAGTCTATAGTCTAGTCTATAGTGTAGTCTATAGTCTAGTCTATAGTGTAGTCTAGTCTATAGTCTAGTCTATAGTATAGTCTATAGCCTAGTCTATAGTCTATTCTATAGTCTAGTCTATAGTCTAGTCTATAGTCTAGTCTATAGTCTAGTCTATAGTCTAGTCTATAGTCTAGTCTATAGTCTAGTCTATAGTCTAGTCTATAGTCTAGTCTATAGTCTAGTCTATAGGCTAGTCTATAGTCTAGTCTATAGTCTAGTCTATAGTTTAGTCTATAGTCTAGTCTATAGTCTAGTCTAGTCTATAGTCTAGTCTAGTCTATAGTCTAGTCTATAGTCTAGTCTATAGTCTAGTCTATAGTCTAGTCTATAGTCTAGTCTATAGTCTAGTCTATAGTCTAGCCTATAGTCTAGTCTACAGTCTAGTCTATAGTCTAGTCTATAGTATAGTCTAGTATATTGTCTACAACATTTTTGCAACAAGTTTATAGTCTAGTCTATAGTCTAGTCTATAGTCTAGTCTATAGTCTAGTCTATAGTCTAGTCTATAGTCTAGTCTATAGTCTAGTCTATAGTCTAGTCTATAGTCTAGTCTATAGTCTAGTCTATAGTCTAGTCTATAGTCTAGTCTATAGTCTAGTCTATAGTCTAGTCTATAGTCTAGTCTATAGTCTAGTCTATAGTCTAGTCTATAGTCTAGTCTATAGTCTAGTCTATGTCTAGTCTAATAGTCTAGTCTATAGTCTAGTCTATAGTCTAGTCTATTAAGTCTAGTCTATAGGTCTAGTCTATAGTCTTAGTCTATAGTCTAGTCTATCGTCTAGTCTATAGTCTAGATCTATAGTCTAGGTCTTATTAGTCTAGTCTATAGTCTAGTCCTATAGTCCTAGTCTATAGTATAGTCTATAGTCTAGTCTAGTTCTAGTCTATAGTCTAGTCTATAGTCTAGTCTATAGTCTAGTCTATAGTCTAGTCTTCTAGGTCTAGTCTATAGTCCTAGTCTATAGTCTAGTCTATAGTCTAGTCTATAGTCTAGTCTATAGTCTAGTCTATAGTCTAGTCTAGTCGTCTATAGTCTAGTCTATAGTCTAGTCTATAGTCTAGTCTATAGTCTAGTCTATAGTTAGTCTATAGTCTAGTCTATAGTCTAGTCTATAGTCTAGTCTATAGTCTAGTCTATAGTCTAGTCTATAGTCTAGTCTATAGTCTAGTCTATAGTCTAGTCTATAGTCTAGTCTATAGTCTAGTCTATAGTCTAGTCTATAGTCTAGTCTATAGTCTAGTCTATAGTCTAGTCTATAGTCTAGTCTATAGTCTAGTCTATAGTCTAGTCTATAGTCTAGTCTATAGTCTAGTCTATAGTCTAGTCTATAGTCTAGTCTATAGTCTAGTCTATAGTCTAGTCTATAGTCTAGTCTATAGTCTAGTCTATAGTCTAGTCTATAGTCTAGTCTATAGTCTAGTCTATGGTCTAGTCTATAGACCAGTCTTTAGTCTAGTCTACGATCTATTCTATAGCCTAATATAAAATGGATTCTATGGTATTATCTATTGTATGGTTCAAAATTTCAAATATTTTCTTGTATAGGGTACTTCATGTTCTACTTTATGTTCCAGCAGTTTCCTCATGGTTGAGTTATGTATATTTGTATTATAATTTTTATTAACTTCTGTGCATTTTTTAAATGACTTTTAATTGCTTCATTAATGAGACAATTTTGCTCAGAATCAGGGAGTAAAGAAAGAAAACACTGCTTGATATTGTGTGTTAATAAAAATAAATTTAAAGAACATTAAATTTGATGACATGACATAAAATTTAAAATTATATCCTTAAAAATTTATAATTCTAAGAACTCCTCTAAAATATTAATATAATCCACACGTATCCCCTTAAACCCTAAGAAATAATACCACTTAGGATTAAACCTTTCTAACAAAACAATCTATCAATCCTTTCAAAAACAAAACTCCTTTACTGTGGTGTTTACTTTCCTCCCTCAAGAGGAAACCAAAACACAACAAAACTAGATGTAATTGACATTTTGTTTAATTACTCTTCGTTTTTGCACTGACTTTCTCCCCTTTCTATACATTTGATTTAAGCAAAAATCTTAAATATTGTTTTATCCCTACGTCTGCCATCAATTAACGTTCATTAAACTTTCTACCCTGTAGGCCACCTACTAGGAGTAACAATTTCCTGTGCCCCTGCGGAGGGAAATAAATCAAATTGGCTTTTAAGACACAGTTCTTAAGACTTTGAAGCTAAGGTCATTGTATTTTATTTTGCTTTCTTCTTTCCATTGTCACTGTTACCGAAGCTGTGGTTAATAAATATACAAATTAAATATTTATTTTATTTTAATAGAAAAGGCATTTTATACGAGGACATCACGATATACGATGTAATGAAAAAGTCATAAAATAGAAGGAGGTTTATGGAGGAATAGTAATATCAAGATGAAGATGTCAAGGAACCTCGAGGAATATAGACAGTTTCTAATCACTGAAAATACAACGTTAACTAATGAAGTCATGAATTTAAATCAAGGAATTGCTAGTTAGTCTAGACTTGACTATAGACTAGACTATAAACTAAATTACTGACTGGACTATATACTAGACTATAAACTAGAGTATAGACTATAGACTAGACTATAGAGTAGACTATATACTAGACTAGACTATAGACTAGACTATAGACTAAACTATAGACCAGACTACAGACTAGACTATAGACTAGACTATAGACTAGACTATAGACTAGACTATAAACTAGACTATAAACTACACTATAGACTAGACTATAGACTAGACTATAGACTAGACTATAGACTACACTATAGACTAGACTATAGACTAGACTATAGACTAGACTATAGACTAGCCTATAGACTAGACTATAGATTAGACTATAGACTAGAATATAGACTAGACTATGGACTAGACTATAGACTAGACTATAGACTAGACTATAGACTAGACTATAGACTAGACTATAGACTTGACTATAGACTAGACTATAGACTAGACTATAGAATAGACTATAGACTAGACTATAGACTAGACTATAGACTAGACTATAGACTAGACTATAGACTAGACTATAGACTAGACTATAGACTAGACTATAGACTAGACTATAGACTAGACTATAGACTAGACTATAGACTAGACTATAGACTAGACTATAGACTAGACTATAGACTAGACTATAGACTAGACTAGACTATAGACTAGACTAGACTAGACTAGACTAGACTAGACTAGACTAGACTAGACTAGACTAGACTAACTAGACTAGACTATAGACTACTAGACTAGACGACTACTAGACTATAGACTAGACTATAGACTAGACTATAGACTAGACTATAGACTAGACTATAACTAGACTATAGACTAGACTATAGACTAGACTATAGACATAGACTATAGACTAGAGCTATAGACTAGACTATAGTCTAGACTATAGACTAGACTATAGACTAGACTATAGACTAGACTATAGACTAGACTATAGACTAGACTATAGACTAGACTATAGACTAGACTATAGACTAGACTATAGACTAGACTATAGACTAGACTATAACTAGACTAGAAACTACACTATAGACTAATGAACAACTATAGACTAGACTATAGACTAGACTATAGACTACACTATAGACTAGACTATAGACTAGACTATAGACTAGCCTATAGACTAGACTATAGATTAGACTATAGACTAGAATATAGACTAGACTATGGACTAGACTATAGACTAGACTATAGACTAGACTATAGACTAGACTATAGACTAGACTATAGACTAGACTATAGACTAGACTATAGACTAGACTATAGACTAGACTATAGACTAGACTATAGACTAGACTATAGACTAGACTATAGACTAGACTATAGACTAGACTATAGACTAGACTATAGACTAGACTATAGACTAGACTAATAGACTAGACTATAGACTAGACTATAGACTAGACTATAGACTAGACTATAGACTAGACTATAGACTAGACTATAGACTAGACTATAGACTAGACTATAGACTAGACTATAGACTAGACTATAGACTAGACTATAGACTAGACTATGACTAGACTATAGACTAGACTATAGACTATAGACTAGACTATAGACTAGACTATAGACTAGACTATAGACTAGACTATAGACTAGACTATAACTAGACTAGAGCCTATAGACTAGACTATAGACTAGACTATAGACTAGACTATAGACTAGACTATAGACTAGACTATGACTAGACTATAGACTAGACTATAGACTAGACTATAGACTAGACTATAGACTAGACTATAGACTAGACTATGACTAGACTATAGACTAGACTATAGACTAGACTATAGACTAGACTATAGACTAGACTATAGACTAGACCTATAGACTAGACTATAAGACTAGACTATAGACTAGACTATAGACTAGACTATAGACTAGACTATAGACTAGACTATAGACTAGACTATAGACTAGACTATAGACTAGACTATAGACCTAGACTAGAGACTAGACTAGACTAGACTAGACTAGACTAGACTAGAAGCTAGACTATAGACTAGACTATAGACTAGACTATAGACTAGACTATAGACTAGACTATATAGACTAGACTATAGACTAGACTATAGACTAGACTATAGACTAGACTATAGACTAGACTATAGACTAGACTATAGACTAGACTATAGTCTAGACTATAGACTAGACTATAGACTAGACTATAGACTAGACTATAGACTAGACTATAGACTAGACTATAGACTAGACTATAGACTAGACTATAGACTAGACTATAGACTAGACTATAGACTAGACTATAAACTAGACTATAAACTACACTATAGACTAGACTATAGACTAGACTATAGACTAGACTATAGACTACACTATAGACTAGACTATAGACTAGACTATAGACTAGCCTATAGACTAGACTATAGATTAGACTATAGACTAGAATATAGACTAGACTATGGACTAGACTATAGACTAGACTATAGACTAGACTATAGACTAGACTATAGACTAGACTATAGACTTGACTATAGACTAGACTATAGACTAGACTATAGACTAGACTATAGACTAGACTATAGACTAGACTATAGACTAGACTATAGACTGACTATAGACTAGACTATAGACTAGACTATAGACTAGACTATAGACTAGACTATAGACTAGACTATAGACTAGACTATAGACTAGACTATAGACTAGACTATAGACTAGACATAGACTAGACTATAGACTAGACTATAGACTAGACTATAGACTAGACTATAGACTAGACTATAGACTAGACTATAGACTAGACTATAGACTAGACTATAGACTAGACTATAGACTAGACTATGACTAGACTATAGACCTAGACTATAGACTAGACTATAGACCTAGACTATAGACTAGACTATAGACTAGACTATAGACTAGACTATAGACTAGACTATAGACTAGACTATAGACTAGACTATAGACTAGACTATAGACTAGACTATAGACTAGACTATAGACTAGACTATAGACTAGACTATAGACTAGACTATAGACTAGACTATAGACTAGACTATAGACTAGACTATAGACTAGACTATAGACTAGACTAATAGACTAGACTATAGACTAGACTATAGACTAGACTATAGACTAGACTATAGACTAGACTATAGACTAGACTATAGACTAGACTATAGACTAATGACTAGACTATAGACTAGACTATAGACTAGACTATAGACTAGACTATAGACTAGACTATAATGACCTAGACTAATAGACTAGACTATAGACTAGACCTATAGACTAGACTATAGACTAGACTATAGACTAGACTATAGACTAGACTAGCTAGACTAGACTAGACTAGACTAGACTAGATAACTAGACTAGACTAGACTAGACTAGACTAGACTAGACTAGACTAGACTAGACTAGACTATAGACTAGACTATAGACTAGACTATAGACCTAGACTATAGACTAGACTATGACTAGACTATAGACTGACTATAGACTAGACTATAGACTAGACTATAGACTAGACTATAGACTAGACTATAGACTAGATAGACTAGACTAGACTATAGACTTAGACTATAGACTAGAATTATAGACTAGACTAGACTAATAGACTAGACTATATACTAGACTATAGACTAGACTATAGACTAGATATAGACTAGACTATAGACTAGACTATAGACTAGACTCTAGGACTAGACTATAGACTAGACTTAGACTAGACTATATACTAGACTATAGACTAGACTATAGACTAGACTATAGACTAGACTATAGACTAGACTATAGACTAGACTATAGACTAGACTATAGACTAGACTATAGACTAGACTATAGACTAGACTATAGACTAGACTATAGACTAGACTATAGACTAGACTATAGACTAGACTATAGACTAGACTATGGACTAGACTATAGACTAGACTATAGACTAGACTATAGACTAGACTATAGACTAGACTATAGACTAGACTATAGACTAGACTATAGACTAGACTATAGACTAGACTATAGACTAGACTATAGACTAGACTATAGACTAGACTATAGACTAGACTATAGACTAGACTATAGACTAGACTATCGACTAGACTATAGACTAGACTATAGACTAGACTATAGACTAGACTATAGACTAGACTATAGACTAGACTATAGACTAGACTATAGACTAGACTATAGACTAGACTATAGACTAGACTATAGACTAGACTATAGACTAGACTAGACTATAGACTAGACTATAGACTAGACTATAGACTAGACTATAGACTAGACTATAGACTAGACTATAGACTGACTAGACTAGACTAGACTAGACTATAGACTAGACTATAGACTAGACATAGACTAAGTAGACTATAGAATACTAGACTAGACTCTAGACTAGATATAGACTAGACTATAGACTAGACTATAGACTAGACTATAGACTAGACTATAGACTAGACTATAGACTAGACTATAGACTAGACTATAGACTAGACTATAGACTAGACATAGACTAGACTATAGACTAGACTATAGACTAGACTATAGACTAGACTATAGACTAGACTATACTAGACTATAGACAGACTATAGACTAGACTATAGACTAGACTATAGACTAGACTATAGACTAGACTATAGACTAGACTATAGACTAGACTATAGACTAGACTATAGACTAGACTATAGACTAGACTATAGACTAGACTATAGACTAGACTATAGACTAGACTATAGGCTAGACTATAGACTACACTATAGACTAGACAATAGACTAGACTATAGACTAGACTATAGACTAGACAATAGACTCGACTATAGACTAGACTATAGACTAGACTATAGTCTATAAGAAAGGTCCACTATACTATAGACTAGACCAGACTAGACTATAGACTTGACTAGCCTCTAGTATTGTATACATTCTAGTAGACTAGAATATCTATATTTTAAATTACAAACTAGTCTATAGTCTAGACTATCTGGTCTATAGTGAAGTTTATAGTCTAGTCTTGTTTAGTTTATAGTCCAGCCTATTGTCTATTCTATAGTCTAGTCTGTAGTCTAGTCTTGTCTATAGGCTAGTATATAGTCTAGTCCATAGTCTAGTTTATAGTCTATTCTATACTCTAATCAATATTCTAGTACAGAATTGGTACATTTTATGTTTTATAAAAAACTTCATATTACTTCAAAGTTTAGCATTAAACTTCCTTTGTCTCCACAGTTCAAATAAACTCTACTTAACCTTACAGATCAAGAAATAAAATAATTTAAACAATAAATCTATAGAATTTATATTCTTAATAATGAATACCCAAAGGAATTAACAATATTTCAAGAATTTCTTTGTCTTTTCAGTTTCAACAACCCAACAACCACAAAAAGAAACTCGGTGAAAAATTTCAATATATATTTTTTTGCATCTAAACCCTAACCTATGCCACTATAAACTATATTACAACTACTACACAATACCAAACATTTGTGCTGTGGCACCACTACTAAACCACACTATTTATGCAACAGCAGTCAAGACAAAGGAACCTAAAACTATATACAGCTGCATTGGGTTAAGATTTCTACAATGATGTCCTTACCCCAGCAAATACTTCATAAACTGGTGGCTGCTTTATTATTAACCAAACAACCAACTAACCAACCCCCTACTGGAATAGCTAGTAAAACTACTGCAAACTAGAATCCTTGATTTGTTTTAAAGGAAAAAAAATTATATAAATTTTTTGTTTTTTACTCATATAACAAGAAATTACTTAGAAAATCCTTTTATAAACGACAGGACATTGAACTTCGATAGTTGTTGTTGTTATTTATATTGTTGCTCTTGTGGTTGTTGCAGGGCATAAATGTCTGTCTATCTGTGAAGGTCTGTTTTGTCGTAACATAATGCTTGTTGAGCTGTGAATGCATTAAATTCAATTTATTCCTGCTGCACATTGAAGGAAGAGAAAAAAAAATATCGAAAACAAAAAATCCCAAGAAACAAAGCATAAGATGTAGTGGCTCTGTTGTGTATAGTGGAACATATACATACTTATACAGGATAATGAAATTTAATGCTTAAGTGCAATTTAATGAAATATAAAAGACTTTATAAAGTACTCGGTTGTATTTTACAAATCCAAAAAGGAAGCTTTCATTACAACACAATATTTCTTTTCTTTTTCCATTATTATTTACAGCTTTTGTTTCTGCAAAATGTTTAAGGGATTCTTTCATTTTGTTCATATTTAATCAATTGTAAGGAATTTTGTTTTTTCTCGTAATGAAGTATTTTTCCATAGAAATCTTAAGGATTACATTAACATGTAAGTTCCTTTGTAAAAAATATGAATTGTTTTTTTTTAATATTCTTGGAATTTTAATGCACAGACATCCTGTTGACCCAATTTTTTTTAACGAGTAGTTGTTATTTGCAAGCTATTAATTGCATAAGTTAAATGCAAGCTAGCTATTATGATGATGTAATATCTTTCCATAATTTCCCGCACCTTTTAAGTAGAAGCAGTTCTTCAAGTCATGAATTGAGAAGAAGAGTGCTAAGGACCAACAGCTTGCTGTCAAATGCTCATGGCAGGAAAAAGGATTGAGCAACAAGTTCAAAAGAAAAAGCTTTTCTTATAAATCACGGTATAAATCGAGACCGTCTTTGTCTTGTCGAAATTTTGACGAACTCCCCAAATATTTTTTCCATTACAAAGGAAAGTATTTTCCATTACAAAGGAAAGTATCTCTCTCCACACTGTCCTAGTTCTTTGGTCGCCTCATCTTATTGAGTCCTAGCAATTCCACTCTAATGCCTTTCTTGTGGTACTATCAGGATTCTTTCTGGTGGTTTGTCCAATCCACCTTCATTTCTTGCGCTTTATCAGTCTCTGTATGGATTCCCCGTTGGTACGGTTCAAGGGGTCTGTATTATTGATGTTGTTGGGCCAGAATATCCTTCATCTGTCATTATAGCATGGTGTTATCGGTGCTAATGTTGTTAATTCTTATGGCTTTGGTTTTCTTGATATTTATCTCAAGTCCAACATTGCGTATCAATCTCTCCAAACCCTTAAATTTTGACTACATGTTGGACCCTTGTACGAGAGTAGATAAATATCATTCGCATGATCCAAATCCTCTAAATTTCATGTCATTTCTCTTCTCTATGAACAGACTTTGCTCATGATGACATTCAGCACGAATGTGATAGGGGCTTTCTAGTTTTACTCCGGCGTTTGTGTGAAATGATTGGCTAATGTTACCATTCTGAAGAACTGAGAGTTATATATCCTCGTACACAGATCCAATTATTCAAATTATTTTCTAGAATACCTTCAATACCATCAGACGGTCTGCCATATGGAAAGCATTAAGAGTAATGCTTAATGCTTTCCATATGGCAGACCGTCTGATGGTATTGAAGGCATTCTTGAAAGCTATGAGCAGTAAGTGCAGGGGAGTACGCCATTAAAAGGATTATATAGGATAATAGGAGCTCCTATTTGGACGGAAACCTCCCAATACATCTAGTAGATTATTCAATATTTTACATTGAAGCCTTTCCTGTATTATAATAGCCAATGTCTTGATGTCTGCTGGTATACCATCTTCACCTGTTGCCTTATTGATACTTTATCTCACTTATACTGGGAAGGTTGCTAGATATTCTTAAGGCATTTTCTTCAGGGCGTCGAATAGGAATCAACTTTAAGAAGGTTTCTCATATAAACGAAATTTTCAACAGTCATAAGAGGTTTCAATTAACAAGAATTACCCATAATTTTAAAGAGTCTACAAATCACATCAATGGAGCGCCAACCATTTGTTTCATCCAGAAAGTTTTCTCTTTGGCAGAGTTATGGGTTTCTGCCACAACTTTTCTCCACTTTTTTTCATAAAGAACTTTCTTTCGATCTAGCAGTGTCTGTTACTATCAACAGCAGCCTCTACTTCAGTCTCTACACTCTAAACCATACCGAAGTTCCTCTTTAAATGAACGTTTAGATAAAAATTCCTTTGTGAACTAAGTCTTAGCTTTAGGTTAAGATATTTCGAAGATGAACGTAGATATAACAAAGTCTAAAGTCAACTGAATTTTACAATCAAAGATGTCTTGGTGCTGTTAAAACTTTTCAAATATGGCTGTTCTCAACATAAGAACTCGATATTTCTGATGTGATGGATAATTCAATTCTCAATTCAATCCTTTAGTATACTATACAGGTCCCTAGGTTAAAATTGCGTTGGCCTGTTTTAGCATTTTTTAAAATATAATTTGGCTGATCAAATCTTTTGCCTACAGAGGCAGTTTCTGACTAAACTTTCTTCCGTTTAAAGTCAGAAAAATTGTATGAAAGATTTTTAGGGGATTAATCAAAATCATCGCATGTCGGCTGTCATTATAGAAGCGACAGTAATTACTTGTTCTTTAAACAATTTGATCTCTGTTCCAATATGTATCAATTCCCAATCAATGTTAACTCAGCAATAACTCTAACAACCGGAAGTTTTCTTCCCCAGAAGATCTTACAAGAACTGCAAAACTGTTACAGCACAATTCTAGTTGTCATACATAAACTCGAGGGAATATTCGAATCCATCTAGCGATACAGATTTCTACAGAAAATCTTGAACTAGTTAGCGACTACTACAGATTTCTTTAGGAAAGCTAGCGATAGAGATTTCTTAATGAAATGTTGAGCTAGCTAGCGAATACAGATTTCTATTGGAAATCTTGAGCTAATGATCCAAACTCTTCTTAAAGATATGAAGCAGCTTTGCTATTTCAAATAGATTTAAAAACTTACGCAATGTTTTGAAATTCATAAATGTTTAAATTCTAAGAAATTCCTCTCCTTTCTATGACTAATCGCCACAGGTCATTGATCGACATTTCAAAATATTTTTCAATATACAATAATTGTTGTTGGGCCAATTGTTGTAAAAAGTCTCACACTTCCTTATAAAAAAACTTTCAAATAAAACCAGAAATTACAAAAAAAAAAAAAAAAATGCGTCATTTATGTAATAAAATAAATATAAAAAATTTTTAACCCAACAGTTATAAATCATCTGGAAATTATATATTATAAATAATAACAAAAGTTTTTTTCTCTCCAAAAATAATTTAAGGGCAATGAACTTGAAAAAGTAAGAACAAAAATAGAAATTTGATTAAACGTTTAAACGAATTTTATTTTCAGTCACAGTCACGAAATCCATTGCAAACCCCCACCAAAAAGAGCAAAAATACAAAAAACAAATAAATGCTGTCATTTATTAATGAATGAATGAAAGTCACAGTCAAGGTTAATGTGCGTTGTTAACTTCACGTACAAAGAAACATGAAATCAAATAAATAAATGATAAAAACAAAAAATTAAAGGTTTTTCAACTATAATAATGTTAAATTTTGGAAATTTAACAAGAATTTAACGGTAAACATAAGGTAAAAAGTAATAAAAAGAACAAGTAAGAGTGTTATATTCGGCCATGCCGAATCTTATATACCCACCATCAAATCATCCTTATAAATAAACGTTGATATTATCGATCTATGTTGAATCATATGTCGATATTATTATGAACATCAGGGAAATATTTGGAAGAGGGAAATTAATAAAGGCTTAAGCATGGACCGTGCTCTTCCGAATTAAAAATATTAATTTTGTTTGATCCAATATTTATAACCATAAACTCATACAAAACTTGTTTATGTGAAATTTCATCGCTGTAGTCGCATTTGAGCGTTACAGCCAGTAACGAGCGTTACAGTCACTATCTGAGGGGGACCTTATATGGAGGGTGGGGTCAGTTATAGACCGATCCCCATAAAATGTGATAAATAGTTTTTGGCTAGTACAAAACTTGTTTACGTAGAATTTCACTGCTGTAATAGCATTTTTGAGTCAGTAATGAGCGTTAAAGTAATTTTCCGAAGGGGACCTTATAGGGGGGTATGGTCAATTACAGACTGATCCTCATAAAATTTAGTGAGAGATTGTAGCTAATACGAAAATTGTTCATGTCGTACTCAGTACTCGCAGTTTTAAGCTAGTAATGAGCTTTAAAGTCATTTTCTGAAGGGGACCTTACAAGGGGGATAGGGCTAATTAAGGACCGATCCTTATAAAATTTGATAAAGAACTTTTGGCTCACACAAAACTAGTTTGTGCCTTAAAGTCATTTTCTGAAGGAGACCTTATATGGGGGTAGGGTCAATTATGGAGCCACCCTCATAAAATTTAAGAAAATGATTTTAGTTCCTATAAAAATTTTTTATGTCGAATTTTATTGCTATATATATGCACATATGTTTCTTCAGGTCAGATATGAGCATTAAAGGCATTTTCTGAAGGGGACCTTGTATTGGGGGTAGGGTCAATTATGAACCGATCCTTATAAAATTTTACGAAGAGATTTAAATTCTTATAAAACATGTTTGTGCCGAATTTCACCGCTATTGATGCTTCTCTTAGCCAGTTATGGGCGATAAAGTCATTTTTTGAAGGGTACTTTATATGGGGGGTAGGGTCAATTATGGGCCTATCCTTATAAAATTTTATAAAAAGATTTATGTTCCCATAGAACATGTTTGTGCCGAATTTCACCGCTATTGATGCTTATCTTACCCAGTTATGGGCGATAAAGTCATTTCTGAAGGGGACTTTATATGGGGGGTAGGGTCAATTATGGGCCTATCCTTATAAAATTCCACGGAAAGTTTTATGTTTCTATAGAACATGTTTGTGCCGAATTTCACCGCTATTGATGCTTCTCTTAGCCAGTTATGGGCGATAAAGTCATTTTCTGAAGGGGACTTTATATGGGGGGTAGGGTCAATTATGAGCCTATCCTTATAAAATTTTAGAAAGAGATTTAGGTTCCCATGAAACATGTTTGTGCCGAATTTCACCGCTATTGGTTCTTTCCTTAGCAAGTTATGAGCGATAAAGTCATTTTTGGAGGGGACTTTATGTGGGGGGTAGGGTCAATTATGGACCGATCCTTATAAAATTTAAAAAAAAAAAAGATTTATGTTCCCATAAAACATGTTTGTGCCGAATTTCACCGCTATTGATGCTTCTCTTAGCCAGTTATGGGCGATAAAGTCATTTTCTGAAGGGGACTTTATATGGGGGGTATGGTCAATTATGAGCCTATCCTTATAAAATTTTAAAAAGAGATTTAGGTTCCCATAAAACATGTTTGTGCCGAATTTCACCGCTATTGGTTCTTCCCTTAGCAAGTTATGAGCGATAAAGTCATTTTCTGAAGGGGACTTTATATGGGGGGTAGGGTCAATTATAGACCGATCCTTATAAAATTTTACAGAGAGATTTAGGTTCCCATAAAACTTGTTTGTGCCGAATTTCACCGCTATTGATGCTTTTCTTAGGCAGTTATGGGCGATAAAGTCATTTTCTGAAGGGGACTTTATATGGGGGGTAGGGTCAATTATGGACCGATCCTTATAAAATTCTACGAAGAGATTTAGGTTCCCATAAGACATATTTGTGCCAAATTTCACCGCTATTGGTTCTTCCCTTAGCAAGTTATGAGCGATAAAGTCATTTTCTGAAGGGGGCCTTATATGGGGGCTAGGCGAAATTGTGGACCGATATTGCTCATTTTCAATACCAAACAAACTGCATCAAGTAGAAGTATCTCTGCAAAATTTCAGCTCGCTAGCTGCTTCCATTTGGACTCTATCGTGTTTTCAACAGACAGACAGACAGACAGACGGACAGACGGACGGACATGGCTAGATCGTCTTAGAATCTTATAAGGATCCAGAATATATATACTTTTATGGGTCTTAGACGAATATTTCAATGTGTTACAAACGGAATGACAAAAACAATATACCCCCCATCTTTTTTGATGGTGGGTATAAAAATATGTATTTTAAGAACAAAGGCCTGGCATCATCACAGTGAGATGTTAACACACACCCAGTATGACAAATGAAAAATTAAACGAAATTTATTGCTTAATTTTAAAGAAAAAAAATAATATTCTTCTTATTTTCTTCAAATTAAACCTACTTCAAAGAAAATACAACAAATTTTATACAAATTCTTTAAAAGTCATAGGCAGTGAGTCATACATACTCCAAAAAACACCCAACAAACTGTATCTTTTATTATTCTAGTATAATTTTTGCAAAATTGATACTCTCGCTCTGCCTCTCTTAGAATTGCTCTTTTTTTTTCGTTGGCAGTGTTCTAAATGTACGAGAAATGACACTAAAGAAGAACACACCAAAAAAAAGAAAGAATGAAAGAACGACGACTACGAGTGAACGAACGAACGAGCGATTGAACAACAGAAAAAAATCATAACAAGAATGGCTAGGTCGGTCGTTCACCTGCTTACACTAAACGCACAACAACCTCAACACCAACAACAAAAACAAGAACAACACTGTAGTGTAGGCATCTATTGAACATACCCCAAAAAATAAAACCAAACAACACGCAAAGTATAACAACAAAAACTACCAGAAGAACAACAAAACACATGTGAGTTTTGCACAGAATGAGAAGAAAGAAAACCTGAAATGAGAAAGAGTGTTGTAGTACACACACACACAAATACTCTCACACATTCAGTCTCTTTTTCAAAAGTTGTGTATTTTGGAGAAGCCCCCTCTTGGCAAATAAAAGGGCCGTTTCGAAAAATGCCGGTATGGAAGTGTTACAATGAAATTGGTTGTAATAATATAAAAGAGTTGCCATTAGGCAAGGAAGTTTGATAAAAAGGGGAAGAGAAAATGGCTAAATAAAGACAAGAGAAGCTCAAAATTTCCTATAGGAATCTGTAGTCGCTAGTTAGCTAGCTCAAGATTTCCTATAGAAATCTGTAGTCGTTAGCTAGCGAGCTCAAGATTTCCTGTAGAAATCTGTAGTCGCTAGCTAGCGAGCTCAAGATTTCCTATAGAAATCTGTAGTCGCTAGCTAGCGAGCTCAAGATTTCCTATAGAAATCGGTAGTCGCTAGCTAGCGAGCTCAAGATTTCCTATAGAAATCTGTAGTCGCTAGCTAGCGAGCTCAAGATTTCCTATAGAAATCTGTAGTCGCTAGCTAGCTAGCTAGCTCAAGATTTCCTAAAGAAATCTGTATCCTATATAAATCTTTAGTCGCTAGCTAGCTCAGAACTTTCTATAGAAATCTGTAGTCGCTAGCTCAAGATTTCCTATAGAAATCTGTAGTCGCTAGATAGCTCAAAAATCTATATTCTTTAATTCAACAAAACTTTCGAACCCGCACGACCTAATCCAAAGCATCATAGATACATTTAGACTATAGATTAGTCTATAGTCCAAAATATAGATAAATCTATGGTCCAGACTATGGATAAGTCTATAGTCCAGACTATGGATAAGTCTATAGTCCAGACTATAGATTAGTCTATAGTCCAGACTATAGAGTAGTCTATAGTCCAGACTATAGATTAGTCTATAGTCCAGACTATAGATTAGTCTATAGTCCAGACTATAGATTAGTCTATAGTCCAGATTATAGATTAGTCTATTGTCCAGACTATAGATTAGTCTATAGTCCTGACTATAGATTAGTCTATAGTCCAGACTATAGATTAGTCTATAGTACAAACTATAGATTAGTCTATAGTCCAGACTATAGATTAGTCTATAGTCCAGACTATAGATTAGTCTATAGTCCAGACTATAGATTAGTGTATTGTCCAGACTATAGATTAGTCTATAGTCCAGACTATAGATTAGTCTATAGTCCAGACTATAGATTAGTCTATAGTCCAGACTATAGATTAGTCTATAGTCCAGACTATAGATTAGTCTATAGATTAGTCTATAGTCCAGACTATAGATTAGTCTATAATCCAGACTATAGATTAGTCTATAGTCCTGGCTATAGATTAGTCTATAGTCCTGACTATAGATTAGTCTATAGTCCAAACTGTAGATTAGTCTATAGTCCAGACTATAGATTAGTCTATAGTCCAGACTATAGATTAGTCTATAGTCCAGACTATAGATTAGTCTATAGTCGAGACCATAGATTAGTCTATAGTCCAGATTATAGATTAGTCTATAGTCCAGATTATAGATTAGTCAATAGTCCAGATTATGGATTAGTCTATTGTCCAGACTATAGATTAGTCTATAGTCCAGACTATAGAGTAGTCTATAGTCCAGACTATAGAGTAGTCTATAGTCCAGACTATAGAGTAGTCCATATTCCAGACTATAGAGTAGTCTATATTCCAGTATATAGAGTAGTGTATAGTCTAGACTATAGATTAGTCTATAGATTAGTGTATGGTCCAGACTATAGATTGGTCTATGGACGAGACTAATTTAAACCCATGATAAGTCCGCGTTCTAGAAAGTATTAGAAAAATCGAAAGTTTTTAACTCTTGATGACAATTCAGAAAGTGTCCCAAAGAGGGAAAAAAGAAAACGTTGGCAACACTGTTAAGAATTCTACTACACTGAGAGTATAATTCTTATCTCCTCAAAACAAAACAATATGTATTTGATTAACCAAAAAGCTCTTTATTTCGTAATATTTAAGTGTTTGTTCTCTTAAATGACAATTTGTTTATTATTAATTTTTTTTATTTTATTACTTTTATTTCAGTATTGTTGTAACGTAATGTTGTTATTTTGTTGTTGTTGCTATTATTTCTCCAGAGTTTAATGACATTTTTGCGGCATTTGTTTATATTCTGCATGTCAGAATTTATTCACACAAAATGTATGAGCGAGTGTAAGTAAGTAAAAATTTTTTGTAGAATAAATGTTAAAATGTATGTAATTTTTGTACTGTTTTGTTATTGTAATGTTATTATTATTATTGTTGTCGCTGTTATTAACCTTTTACAAAAAGTAAAATAAAAGTAAGATGAGCAGAGATACCCCCCGAGTGAAGTAAGCAAACAGTGCTTTTGATCTCCATGATTAAAAGTTTGTTTATATTTCATGTGAATAAATTTTTTGGGGGTTTATTGCCTTTTATTTTGGGGAAATAATGACGTAGCTGTCATTAAGTTTTTTTATAAATATGACAAGCAAATTTATAATTTATTAAAACAAATTGTTAAAATTATTCAGTCATGTTGGTATTTCGTAATAATTTTTAAAATTTTTGTTTGCCAGAATATTGTATGAATAATTTGGGGAAGTGTATTTTTAAATTGATTTTGTTTTTTTGGAAGATTGAAAAGCGATCATTGGCTTTTAGGCTGTCAAGTTCAAATGCCTTGATTACTGTTATTATGAGTTTAATAAAGGAAGTTATGTACGAATGAGTCGGTTAACTGTAAGGAAAGATACAATATTACTATAGAATAGTTTAAATATACTTAGTCCATAGTGTGGACTATAGATTATTATGTATGTATATTACATATAGCAGTATAGTTCACACTATACATTAGCTTATATTCAGAATATAGATTAATCTACACTATTGATTAATCTAAAGTCTAGACTTTAGATTTATCTATTTATTGCACACTATAAATTAGTGTAAAGTTCAGAATATAGATGTTACTATATACATGAGTATGTAGTCGAGATTTTAGATTAGTCTATAGTACAGATAATAGATGAGTCTAAAGTACAGATTATTGACAAGTTTATAGCCCAAATTATAGATGAGCCTATAGTCTAGTCTATAGTCCACACTATAAAAGAGTCCTGACTTTACATGAGTCTATACTTTAGACTATAGATGAGCCTATAAACCAGACTGTAGACGAGTCTATAATAGTCCAGACTATAGACGAGTCTAAAGTCAAGACTATAGATTAGTCTATATTCCAGACTATAGATTCGTCTATATTCCAGACTATAGATTAGTTTATAGTGCATACTATAGATTAGTCTATAGTCCAGACTATAGATTAGTCGATAGTCCAGACTATAGATTAGTTTATAGTCCAGACTATAGATTAGTCTATAGTCCAGACTATAAATTAGTCTATAGGCCAAACTATAGATTAGTCTATAGTCCAGACTATAGATTAGTCTATAGTCCAGACTATAGATTAGTCTACAGTCCAGACTATAGATTAGTCTATAGTCCAAACTTTAGATCGGTCTATAGTCCAGACTATAGATTAGTCTATAGTCCAGACTATAGATTAGTCTATAGTCCAGACTTTAGATCAGTCTATAGTCCAGATAGATTAGTCTACAGTCCAGACTATAGATTAGTTTATAATCCAGACCATAGATTTGTCTATAGTCCAGACTATAGATTAGTTTATAATCCAGACCATAGATTTGTTTATAGTCCAGACCATAGATTAATCTATAGTCTAGACCATAGATTAGTCTATAGTCCAGACTATAGATTAGTCTATAGTCCCGACTATAGATTAGTTTATAGTCCAGACTATAGATTAGTCTATAGTCCCGACTATAGATTAGTCTATAGTCCAGATTATAGATTAGTCTATAGTCCAGATTATAGATTAGTCTATAGTCAAGATTATAGATTAGTCTATAGTCCAGACTATAGATTAGTCTATAGTCCAGACTATAGAAAAGTCTATAGTCCAAACTATAAATTTGTCTATAGTTCAGAATATAGATTAGTCCAAAGTCCAGAATATAGATTAGTCCAAAGTCCAGACTATAGATTAGCCTAATGTCCAGACTATAGATCAGTCTATAGTCCAGACTATAGATAGGTGTATAGTGCTATAGTCGAGACTATATATGACTCTGTAGTCCGGACTATATATGACTCTAAAGTTTAGATTATAGATGACCCTATAGTCCAGACTATAGATGACTCTATAGTCCAGACTATTGAGTACTCTATATGTAGTCCGGAAAAGAGTTACTCTATAGTCCAGAATATAGGTTACTCTATAGTCCAGACTATAGATTGCTCTATGGTCCAGACTATAGATTACTTTACAGTCCAGACTATAGATTACTGTATAGTTCAGACTATAAATTACTCCATAGTCCTGACTTTATATACCTCTATAGTCCATACTATAGATGACTCTATAATCGAAAATATAGATTACTATATAGTCCAGACAATAGATTACTCTATAGTTCAGACTATAGAATACTCTATACTACTATATCCATACTATGGATTTATCCAAAATAAAGATGAGTCTATAGTCCAGTGTATAGATTACTTGATAGTCCATATAAAAGATGAATCTATAGTTCTTATGCAATGTTGTCGAAAATCCTGTAAAAATGTTAACTCTATAGGGAAAACTAAATTCGTTATAAACTTAAAAACAAAACCTTAAATGGCTCTCCCTTATAGAAAAATTTCTGTCTCTCTTTTTGTGAACACATTTGCTTTAAATTTCTTCCTGTTTAATTAAAAACAGCTCTCTATGTCTCTGCTCCAACATTCTCTTACATTTAATACATTTCTACTTTTTGTTGTTGTTGTAGTTTCTACATAAAATGTATTTTTGTTTAATGTTTTTCTTCATTTTTTTTTTTTGAATTTATTTAAACATTAAATGTGTGTTAGCCGCGGTCATTCACATTGAACGTGTGCCCTTTTTTGTGTTCCCGAGTGTACGAAGTGTACAAACCCAAACAGAGTTATTACAGAGTAAATGTGTATGTTCAGTGTGTGCGTTTATTTCTATTTGCCTACATGCTAATTTCTTCATGTTTTCTATGCCTGCTTCAGTTACACCTCCTCTTCCTTGTTGGGCCTATAAGTAAATGCTGTCATTTTTGCTTATATTATATTTTTATTTTATTTTTCATTTTATTACTGACAATTATTGTATGCGCGCGCTTTTTTTTGTTGCTGTTGTATTTTGATGTTTTTTTGTATTTTATAAATTCAGTTAAAGTATAGAATTTCTTTTTCCTGATTAGTACAAATTGTTGTACTACGTACGTATTGAGTAGTTTAGTATTTTGTAGGGTCAATGATTATCGCTTTAAGTTGGAGGAGGTGTAGACAATATAGTTTTTTTTTTTTTTTTTTTTTGTTTTGTTATTTTAGTTTTCCTGGTTTTAAGATTATTTATTATTGTTTTCACATTGTGTCAATAAATGATTAATGTAAAATACGATATGTTTTATTACAAATGTATGACAAGACACTTTACGACAGTGTAATCTTTAATTAAGGGACATTAACGCAATTGCAATAAACCCAGGAATATTTTTGATTACAGATCTTAAAGCGGTTTTAATCTGGGGTCCAATAGAATAAATATGCGATAGAGTAATAATTCCGTTTACTTCTAAGTTAAAACCCTGAAAGATTCTTTCGCTATAAGTACAATTTATTAGACAAAAATATTTCGAGACCCTAATTAACTCCCATTGATTTGATTTTAACAATTGAAATTTTCTCACATACCTTAAAGAATGACTAAACATGATTGTTATCTTAATAAAAAATTTCTTTACCAGCCATTTTCCCAGGCTCAGAAAGAAAGTTTTCGAAATAGCGCTTAATTATCTAATAAAACTTGAGTTTATAATAAACTGTGAACAATTAATTTTTGCAAAATTTTTAACACACCCATTACTGTTAACAAAATGGGGAAATAAAACACAAAAAAAAATTGCTTTAAAAAAAAGAAAACCATAAAAGAAATTAACACATCACTCATAAATTTATAAATTACTAGCTCTTGTAAAATAAATTGCTAGAAAAAACCCAAAGTAATTATGTGAATTTTTAAATAGTTTTTCTTTTCTAGCTTTACAACTGCAAACATATTTTCCATATTAACGCTTGTCATTTTCACTTGCAGGCAGTTAAAACGTCATTAAGTCTTGAATAACACAGCACCTCTTAGAGTTAAACAATAGTTAAGTTATAGTTTCCTTTTTTTATCATTTACTTTTATATCTAAAATTGATTATTATTAAACAATTGCAAAAAGGTTAATAACCTTAATATTTAGTTAAACACTAAATTATTTTTCTACACTAAATATTTAAACGTACTCAGTTTAAAAACTATAAAAAGTAGTGTGGTACACTTGACGTAATTTGTTTACGTATGAAAGTTTTAAGAGTATGCCAAACTTACAATACTTTAGTTAACCAGCAGCAAAAGCGTCAGGCAGAGAGACAGAGGCAATTTTATTTGCAGTAATTTTTTTCTTGGTATTGAAATTTTGTTTTTGTTGTTAGGATACCGTTATTTGTTATTAATAGATTTTAATTAATTTAATTGTTAAGCAATTAAGCAATTTATCAAAACTTCTATTTAACAAATTTTTAAGAATTTAGATAAACTTTATTAGTTTAGGTTGGCAATAATTGGGATATATCGGTGTAATTTAGTTAAAAATCTAGGGATTTCTCAGGAACTAGTTTAGGTTGGCAACAATTGGGATATAGCGGTGTAATTTAGTTAAAAATCTAGGGATTTCTAACTAACTAACTAACTAACTAACTAACTAACTAACTAACTAACTAACTAACTAACTAACTAACTAACTAACTAACTAACTAACTAACTAACTAACTAACTAACTAACTAACTAACTAACTAACTAACTAACTAACTAACTAACTAACTAACTAACTAACTAACTAACTAACTACTAACTAACTAACTAACTAACTAACTAACTAACTAACTAACTAACTAACTAACTAACTAACTAACTAACTAACTAACTAACTAACTAACTAACTAACTAACTAACTAACTAACTAACTAACTAACTAACTAACTAACTAACTAACTAACTAACTAACTAACTAACTAACTAACTAACTAACTAACTAACTAACTAACTAACTAACTAACTAACTAACTAACTAACTAACTAACTAACTAACTAACTAACTAACTAACTAACTAACTAACTAACTAACTAACTAACTAACTAACTAACACTAACTAACTAACTAACTAACTAACTAACTAACTAACTAACTAACTCATAACTAACTCAGTTCTACTTCAGTTCTAGTTCAGTTCTAGTTCAGTTCTAGTTCAGTTCTAGTTCAGTTCTAGTTCAGTTCTAGTTCAGTTCTAGTTCAGTTCTAGTTCAGTTCTAGTTCAGTTCTAGTTCAGTTCTAGTTCAGTTCTAGTTCAGTTCTAGTTCAGTTCTAGTTCAAGTTCAGTTCTAGTTCAGTTCTAGTTCAGTTTTAGTTCAGTTCTAGTTCTGTTCTAGTTCAGTTCTAGTTCAGTTCTACTTCAGTTCTAGTTCTGTTCTAGTTCAGTTCTACTTCAATTCTAGTTCAGTTCTAGTTCAGTTCTAGTTCAGTTCTAGTTCAGTTCTAGTTCAGTTCTAGTTCAGTTCTAGTTCAGTTCTAGTTCAGTTCTAGTTCAGTTCTAGTTCAGTTTTAGTTCAGTTCTAGTTCAGTTCTAACTAACTAACCAACAAATTTCTGATTTAAGCTCTAATAGTTTCTCGATACAAGATTTTTGGTATTTAAGTTGTATTGGAGGTTCCAAGGTTCTCCAAAATGAAAGTACGACCATTTTACCTTCAAATTTGTATATGGATGTTTCCCAGATAAATGACCTTTTGAGTTCAATTTATGTCCCCTATTGCTAGTCCGCCCGTTTTTTACACCATAAATATTAACGTTGATACTAAAATGGCTCCGAAAAAAAAATTTAGGACTTAAGCTATAGCATTTTCTCAGATACATTATTGATTTAAGATTTTCTTTATATGGGAGTTGCCACACCCACTATAGCTAGTTCCCTCTGGCAGTATCAGAAATATGCGACTTTTAATAATTATTTTGTTTGTAGACGTGGCCTTCGCTTTGAAAATTACAGGTTAATCGGTTCAGCCCTTTAGTTGTAGGAATATAAAGTACAAACAAACACACAATAATTTATGTATATAAAGATAAAGAGAATCTTTTGTGGGTGCATTGAAAGTTTGTAGATAGGTGAATCATTCAGATTTTGCCTAAATTCCTAAAGATTGCCTTCACATTCTGTATGTGGAATTCCCGAGTAGAATTTGTGAGATTTTTATCATATTTTTAAAAATAGCATTTTGGTATTTTGGAGACCAGAGAGAAATTTTGAAGATGTGTTTAAATAAGGAGTGGTGGGAAGTGTTTATTAAAATCGTAGCTTTTAGAGCCTATATATACTAAGTTAAAATTACACGATTTTTTAAAGAATTTTCAGAATTCACGAAAACCCTAAAAACATGTAATTGTAACATCAACTCAATTTACCATTACGTTTTTATTGTTGTAGTCATTATTATTATTATTGTCTTAATCAAATGCCAATGAACTTGAGAATATATTTATCAGTTAAAACAACAACATTTTATATATTATATATATAGGACTACCATTAAAGAAAGTGTGTGTAATATTGTAATTAATGTAATGAGTACAAAAAGAAGAAAAAATTACACTTCAATGTAAATAAAGTATGAATGTGTAAATCAGTATAATACAATGTAATGTAAATAAATGAGTAATAAAAAAATTTACATGTAAATAAAATACAATTTATATACGAATTTCAATGTATTGTGCGGAATGAAGTGTAATTAACGCTGGCCTTTTTAATTTTATTTAAATAAATGTAAAATTAAAATAACAAAAGGGAAATTGTTGTTAAAACATATTTGTTTGATAAATATTTATTTTGAAGGTAACAAGGTGTTTGTTGGTTGACATTGTCAATATTATGGTAAATTAAAGTTTAATTAATTAAATAAAGAAAAGAGTAAAAGTTTAACAAAAACCAGGGAAAATATTTTAATCCTTTCTTTCAAAAGAAAACAATTATTTTAATAATTGAAATGATAAAAATAATTAATGGCTTTAAAGTTTAATTAAATTTATTCAGTTCTAGTTCAGTTTTAGTACAGTTCTAGTTCAGTTTTAGTACAGTTCTAGTTCAGTTTTAGTACAGTTCAGTTCTAGTTCAGTTCTAGTTCTGTTCTAGTTCTGTTCTAGTTCCGTTCTAGTTCTGTTCTAGTTCTGTTCTAGTTCTGTTCTAGTTCTGTGCTAGTTCTGTTCTAGTTCTGTTCTAGTTCTGTTCTAGTTCTATTCTAGTTCTGTTCTAGTTCTGTTCTAGTTCTGTTCTAGTTCTGTTCTAGTTCTGTTCTAGTTCAGCTCTAGTTCAGTTCTAGTTCAGTTCTAGTTCAGTTCTTGTTCAGTTCTAGTTCTGTTCTAGTTCTGTTCTAGTTCTGTTCTAGTTCTGTTCTAGTTCTGTTCTAGTTCTGTTCTAGTTCTGTTCTAGTTCTGTTCTAGTTCTGTTCTAGTTCTGTTCTAGTTCTGTTCTAGTTCTGTTCTAGTTCTGTTCTAGTTCTGTTCTAGTTCTGTTCTAGTTCTGTTCTAGTTCTAGTTCTGTTCTAGTTCTGTTCTAGTTCTGTTCTAGTTCTGTTCTAGTTCTGTTCTAGTTCTCTAGTTCTAGTTCTGTTCTAGTTCTGTTCTAGTTCTGTTCTAGTTCTGTTCTAGTTCAGTTCTAGTTCAGTTCTAGTTCAGTTCTAGTTCAGTTCTAGTTCAGTTCTAGTTCAGTTCTAGTTCAGTTCAAGTTCAGTTCTAGTTCAGGTCTGTTCTAGTTCTGTTCTAGTTCTGTTCTAGTTCTATTCTAGTTCTATTCTAGTTCTGTTCTAGTTCTGTTCTAGTTCTGTTCTAGTTCTGTTCTAGTTCTATTCTAGTTCTGTTCTAGTTCTGTTCTAGTTCTGTTCTAGTTCTGTTCTAGTTCTGTTCTAGTTCTGTTCTAGTTCTATTCTAGTTCTGTACTAGTTCTGTTCTAGTTCTGTTCTAGTTCTGTTCTAGTTCTGTTCTAGTTCTGTTCTAGTTATATTCTAGTTCTTTAGCTTTAGAAGAAAACTCACTCAAATTTTACCTCTTAACTAAATTTCAAAAAAGATACTGTTTTTTCCTGCCAAACTAAAAATCCAGTACAATGTCCGGTCATTGACTCCATGCCTATAGTACGAGCATACGAGTTAGTCTCTATGTATGACAAAACTACAAAAAAAATTTCAGCAAGTAAGCAAATTAAAATTTTGTAATTTTAGTCTTTTTTTCATTCTTTGCAATTTATATGGAAAAAAGTAAAGAGGGAAAAACAAAATGAAAATTTTTTTATATAAAAAATATAAAATTTTCTGCTGACGTTGTAGAAAAAAAAATTATGCAAATAAAACAAATAAAAGAAAAACTCAACTTTTTGAAATGGAGTGGGTGCAGCTGATAGTGGAAATCCATACATGGGTGTATGTATGTTGGTTCTTTACACATATGTATGTATATCTGGAAACATTTATGCAATTTGCAATGACAATTGCAAATTATTTGCACAATTGTAAGAATAATTAAAAATACGGTGTAAGCACCTGCTGATAAGCTGTTGCTAAAAGACATATTCAATGAATTACAGAATAAAACTTAAACCAACTGTAGGGTTTTAAAATCTTACTTCCTTCAGTATAATCAAAGAAATATTGTGCTTACGAAGTACTCCAACTCTTAATTTTCCTTCCAACTTTTATAATTTTCAAAACTTTCCCCAAAATTGCCTAATAATTCAATAATTTGTATACATTATTTGTTATTTCAATCGTTCAAATTCTTATTACTTTGTCCACCAAAAGACCTACGAAATTATTTCCCCAACACGTGTAAAAATATAATTTCCTTAGCATTTTTTTCATTTTACTCTAAAAATAATAATAATGGAAAATAAAAGTTCATTGAACTTTGAGTAAAATATTACGTTAGATTTTGTTTACAAAATACAAAAATTTTTCTGCTAAAAATGTAATGGAAATGGAAAATAAATGTTATAGAATGGAAAATAAAATGTTTTTGTTTGGGGAAGCTACTCACACGCACTTTTTTCAGAAGACAATCAAATGGTTACTTTATTGGTTGATTTTAACATGAATTAAAGGAATGAATTCGTATTGAACTACATAAGCTTATCTTGGGTAAATTTAAAAGTTCATTATGATAAGCTTTTGCTCGTCAGATAAATTTTCCGAAGCAGTCAAGATGTCTAGGAGTTTCTCTAAGATTTTTGATCAAATCAGCCTCCACTTCTTCCCTTACAGCATCAATAATTTCTGTGAGTATCTAGACTTTATATTTACGATCCACTAATAGTGGTGATCATTTTGCACATCTTAAACTAGACGATATTCAAGTTTTCTTAGTCTTGATCAGTTCAAGAATTCCTCCCACATCGGCAATCTTAATGGTAACAGTAGAAATTGTACTAACGGATTCAGACGAATGTATTGGGAAGCTATGCTATTGCAGATAGTAGGTACAAACCTCAGGAACACTGTTTGAAAAAATACTAAGGAACTACAACCAGGAAACTGTGTTTCTGAATATCGGATGCTAATATCTTCATAGAGCTCTATATAAGGTTTTTCCCACCAATATTTTCATGTAACAGAGCGCACAACAGACCCGTTAGTGGACTAGGTATATTTCTTTGGATCTGATGTAGAAGACACCTTCTTTCAGCCTAACTCTTGTTAACATATTTCAAAAGTTCAGCTTTCAGTTTAGAATTTGTCGCGTTCTTGTAACAGTTCCACTGTTTTTAATATCAGATTTGATCAGATTTTGAACTGACAATCTTTGGTCGAATAAGTATCGGAAAAGACTAGGTTTAAATGAAGTCCTTGCGGATGACGTGTCTTGAATTTGTCGTATTCTTGTAATAGTTCCACTGTTTTGCGTATCAGATTCTATCAGATCACATTCTGAGATGACAATTTTTGGTCGAATAAGACACGGAGGAGGCTAGGCTTTAAGTAAAGTCCTTGCGGACGAAGTGTCATGAACTTTTTTCCATAAGCTTCATCTCTTAGCGTCTATCAGATTTTATTCCGATTTCTATTTAAACAAAAAGTAGGGAACTTACATATTATCGCACTTCCGATAAGTAAGACTTATGGTTGAGATTTATCTCTTCCTGTGGCGCAATAATTGGATTCGGCTAACTTTAGAAATTCCTTCATCTTGTCTCTTGGTGCTGTTGCCAATTCAATAGAACCCTGTGGTGGGTTTGCTTTAAAAGGTTGAAGCCTGTGCTTGAGTGTACATTAAAGGATGTGAATGCTCATAACATTCCTGTTGGCCTACCTCAGATATAATGTCTGAGATTTGTGGTATAGAAGGTGCATTGTTGGGGTTTGTGCGATCGTCTCTCCATTGAGTCAACTGGCAATTGTCTCCTCATTTGTTGGGGAATGTATTGGGATAGGTCTCTAGCTGCCCTTCCTCCCTTCCGCAATGTTATCGCTTGGCAGGATACTAGACAGCTTAAGTACTTCCAGTGCAAAGTGCGTTTACGTGATCAGGCACTGTCATGTATAAAAATTGACACCTAAGTGTACTTCATAAAAGTCTCTCAGAAGTGAGTGGTAGGTAGACCTTTTTAAGTCCACTCAGTGTATGAAAAAGATCACCGCGTGATTAGGGCGACAAGGCAGATACTCACATAAAGCACATTGACATTCTTCCAAGTAAGTAGAGAGAGAGAGAAACATTTTATTAGGTAAGAAGTTTCGCATTCTCTAGCATTCATTAATCAAGTAATACCTTTCAAGCTCTGCCCTAAGTTTTTATTTATCTTTTATTTACCGAAAATATTAATGTGTTTGCTTAGATGTCTTATTTATCTCTTTAATACGAAAGAAATGTGCTAAATATAAGGGGGAGTTAGGCAGTCTAAGTTCGCAGAAGGTCTTACCGGCTTTTTTATACTAAAAACGGCTGCCACCTGCACACAACACTTACTACTCAGCTTATGAGCTAACGTTTCTTTCAGTAAATCGTTGTTTGAAAGCCCCCGAAGTTTTAAGGGGGTTAAAGGGATTCGTTTAAGCAGTAAGTTTCGTAAATGTGTTAGTACTTGGAGGACTTTAATTTATACAATTTTGGGTCATTTCCAACCACCTGGATATCTATTAATCTTACAGCGTGTTGATGGCTTAAATGTAAGCAGGTCTGCATAGGCCAGGTCCACTTGTGAGGCACCTAACTTAAAAGCAGTTATGACCAAACTTTATTTCATTTCCAAACCTCTTTTGCTTCTAATTCCTCCCCTTTCCCCTATATATGCCTTTCTGCACTTATAAGATAAAGGTTGTTGGTAGCAATCCCTGAATAACTCCCTTCCGGTTCCACGATACGTGCGGTTATTAATCTTAGACCTATAGACCTATATAACATCATATTATAGATTTCCTCTCTCCTTACGTTCCATCTCTTGGGACCAAAATATGGTAAGAACTGTATAACAACAATATTAGAAGTCAGAAATTGGATCCTCCTGAGAGGAGGTTGTATCCAAGAGACTTTGATCGATTCGTTAGATAGCAAGAGCGTTGAATACAGCACTCTACTGACCTCCAAAAACATGACAAATACTCCTCAAGACTGTCGATCTTCTGTGGAATAAAGAATACGGACGAAAAGTCAAAAATACATTCTCAAGTCAAGACCTATTAAGGAACTTTTTATTCAAGATTTCTAATAAATGCTACAAACCGTATCCATCACATCTAGGGCAGCAGCCTAAGCAGATGCCAGAGAAACCGCTCTCAGACAGAGAGAGGATAAGTCGCCTATAAGGAAAGACACCTCCAGACCCCTCCAGGACCCTCTACATTTCGCACATCAGAAGTAAACTATCACAAAGATTTGAAATCGGTTCATTTACTCCAAACTGCCGGTTTACCCATTTTGCCGTTTCCTTGCTCATCTAGGGCAGCAGCCCAATCAGGTGCAAGAGAAACCGCTCTCAGACAGAGTGAAGATAAGTCGCCTATAAGGAAAGACACCTCCAGACCCCTCCAGGACCCTCAAGATTTCGCACATCAGAAGTAAACTATAACAAAGATAGGAAATCGGTTCATTTACTCCGAAACGCCGGGCTTATAGATTTTACCACTTCCTAGCTCATCTTTAAAGTAAACAACCGAAATATGTCTATGTGTGGGTAATATATCCTGCGGCAAATAAGATATTTTTTTCTTCGGTTTCCAGGAAATCTTATACATACATAGTATATTTGTATATTAACTGTTGTTTGTGTTGCGTATCCAAAAATGTAATAGCACCTATTTTTTGCCTATTTAATGTCTGTTGAAATAGGGACGGTTACGAAGGAAACAAATATGAATTAATGTTATTTTGCCTAAAAAGTTCAATGAACTCTTTTTGTGTGCGAGGGGGGGGGGGGGTAAAGGGTGCATATATTAAGTGTAACATTTTCTTGACTAATGATTATTTTTTGTTCCTGCTTGCCATGTGGGCTGTTATTTATTCTTTATTTTCCGGCTGTTTTTTTGATGTTTGGGAGGGCTAGTATTGCAAAAAGGACACGACAAAATGGCGGAGAGGCACGTGTAGTATAATGGCGTCATGTTTAGTGTTAAAATCATTTTGAGATGAGTTATTTAGTTAAAGGAGATATTAATTGTAATGGTTTTTGTATGTTTTGGGAGAATAATTAATTAATATTTTATGAGAGTTTTAAGAAGCAAGAGAACAGGGAATAGTTTTTTTAAAAATTAAAGGTGGGAAGAAGAAGAAGTTAAGAGCTTTCAAAACCCAGAAGTACTAGATCATATAAATTGTTAAAAAATGTTAAAAATTTTCCGAAAATTTCAATTGAAATATCTTTAAAATCTTCTTAAATCTTACACATGTAAAGCTATTTTATCACTTGTTCTTGCACTTGAATTAAAGGTCGTTACACTTTTAACAATAACTGAAAAAAATTGTTTTCAAAATCTAAAAGAATCTGGTAAATTCTTCTTCCCTCATTTTCAATATCAAATGTAATTGTAACTCTAAAATACATACATGGTAATCACACACACACACACACATACATACATGTCTGTGTATTACCCCCAAAAAAAAAAAAAATATTCTATAAGGAATCCCTTGAAACGTCTCCTTTGTTTAACAAGAAGTTATCCAAAAGATACCCGTGTTCAAGTGTTTTGTAAAATACAAATGTTATAAAAATGGGGGTTACTTGACATTGAAATACATTTTGAAGGTTCTTTTTCGAGTTCGAGCGTTTTGTTTTTTATTTTGGGTCGATTTTTATTGTTGTTTTTGTTGTTTATTTCATCGAGTTACATTTTTTTGTTTTTCTTTGTAATCTACTTAGGGTGGGTTTTTCACAATTTTTGTCAGACGTGCAAACTCTAGGAAAAAAAAAAGAAAAATTCATTTCTTGTTTTTAGTTTTTTTTTCCTTTTCTAACCAGCTGGCTGCTTTATTAACTGATTTACATAATGTGTATCTAGGAGTTTTGTATAAAGTATCTAGTATTTTTTTTAATTTTAAAGAAAACTGGTTATTTTTGTTTGTTTTTAGAAAAACTCACTAATTGCATTTTTTAGTTTATTTGTAAAAAGCCTGAAAACAAAGGATTTTGTAATTTAATTTTTCTTACATATTTTTGTTTTTCTGAAGTATTAAAAAACTCATTAAAATACTTTAAAAAGGGACCAAATTAAAGGATTCTTTAAAGGACCTATTAGTAAAAAATTTTTGAATTAAAGGACTTTTTATCTCAAAGAGTTTGGGAAAAAAGTTGAAACAAGGTTTCATTTAATAGGGTTTAATTAGTTGTAATTATAGTAATTTTTACAGGGAAACAACAGGAAAAAGGAACAACTTTTCCGAGTTTCTTAATGAGTGATCTCATGAGAAACTTTGAAAAACTTTAAAAACAACCTTTCCTATACAATACATGATTTCGGGTTTAAACGTCTGTATATACGGAGTTGCCACCTGACTAATAAACTAACTAACTACTAACTAACTAACTAACTAACTAACTAACTACTAACTAACTAACTAACTAACTAACTAACTAACTACTAACTAACTAACTAACTACTAACTACTAACTAACTAACTAACTAACTAACTAACTAACTACTAACTACTAACTAACTAACTAACTAACTACTAACTAACTAACTAACTAACTAACTAACTAACTAACTAACTAACTAACTAACTAACTAACTAACTAACTAACTAACTAACTAACTAACTAACTAACTAACTACTAACTAACTAACTAACTAACTAACTAACTAACTAACTAACTAACTAACTAACTAACTAACTAACACTAACTAACTAACTAACTACTAACTAACTAACTACTAACTACTACTAACTACTAACTAACTAACTAACTAACTAACTAACTAACTAACTACTAACTAACTAACTAACACTAACTAACTAACTAACTAACTAACTACTACTAACTAACTAACTAACTAACTAACTAACTAACTAACTAACTAACTAACTAACTACTACTAACTACTAACTACTAACTAACTAACTAAACTAACTACTAACTAACTAACTAACTAACTACTACTAACTAACTAACTACTAACTAACTAACTAACTAACTAACTAACTAACTAACTAACTAACTAACTAACTAACTAACTAACTAACTAACTAACTAACTAACTAACTAACTAACTAACTAACTAACTAACTAACTAACTAACTAACTACTAACTAACTAACTAACTAACTAACTAACTAACTAACTAACTAACTAACTAACTAACTAACTAACTAACTAACTAACTAACTAACTAACTAACTAACTAACTAACTAACTAACTAACTAACTAACTACTAACTAACTAACTAACTAACTAACTAACTAACTAACTAACTAACTAACTAACTAACTAACTAACTAACTAACTAACTAACTAACTAACTAACTAACTAACTAACTAACTAACTAACTAACTAACTAACTAACTAACTAACTAACTAACTAACTAACTAACTAACTACTACTAACTAACTAACTAACTAACTACTAACTAACTACTAACTAACTAACTAACTAACTAACTAACTAACTAACTAACTAACTAACTAACTAACTAACTAACTACTAACTAACTAACTAACTAACTAACTAACTAACTAACTTAACTAACTAACTAACTAACTAACTAACTAACGAACTAACTAACTACTAACTAACTAACTACTAACTAACTAACTAACTAACTAACTAACTAACTAACTAACTAACTAACTAACTAACTAACTAACTAACTAACTAACTAACTAACTAACTAACTTACTAACTAACTAACTAACTAACTAACTAACTAACTAACTAACTAACTAACTAACTGGGGGACAAAGTGAACCTGAGGATCTATATTAAAGAACACCTTTAACCCAAACACAACTTTTTCCCGAGGAACTAGTCCCGACAATAACGCAATGATTAGAATACATTTGGAGCCCACAGGGTTTAACATATTTACCGACAGTCAGAAGACAAATTGCAAGAAAGCTCAAATCGAATACTCTCCCAGAGGTAAGGTTTACATCATATGAGTACCAGGCCATTCGTGAGTGGTCGGCAATGAAAAATCCAATGTAATTTAAAGGAAAGGGATGCAACGAGGGCAGAATTGAAAATATGGTTGAGAGAAATTTATAAGGTATCTTGAAATAATGAAACAGTTGGTAGAACCACAAACATCCTACACTCAGAAAAGTTTTACATTTATAGATTGCAGTATAGTGGATTGGTAAAAATGCTCTAACCGAATACTCTCCCAGAGGTAAGGTTCACATCATATGGGTACCAGGCCACTCGGGAGTAGGTGGCAATGAAAGAGCGAATTTAATTAAGGTAGTTAACCTGACGAACGCCAATCCATTCGACGTAATAACGGTAAATTGAAAATATGAACCATAAAGAGCGCATAGGGATTCAAATTTATTTGGTAATAAAGTTTGGACTATAAGAAAGCTCTTCTCTCTCTCCCGGCCGGCCACTAGAAAGTAGTCGGCGACGGAAGAGCGAATGTAATAGCTTTAAAGGGAAGGGTGTTCGAGTTAGTTAACCTGACGAGCGCAAAACCAAATATGGGTGAAACAAATCCATAAGGCAACTTGGAATAATGAAACGGTGGGTAGAACCACAAAGTGAGCAAATCTGAGGTTAGTATGATGGTACATATGCTGAATGGTTAGTATGATTGAACATTTGCTATAGAACATTTGTTGAATAAAAGTTCTTATTCACTTTAAATTTCATGTTAAATAGCCCACCCTTAACCCTAAACTCCTAAACTTTTCCTCATTCCCACACCCCTTTTACATCTGCCATCGTCTTTTAAAATCCCACCCACCCTTGTAATTTCTTTCTGCGCTTTAAAATTTACTTTTATAATTTAACTTTTATTGTAATTTTTTTTCTTCCACATAAATGATTTTCTTTCTTTGTTTCCTAGTTCCCGTCTGTACGTGGTTGATTGGCCCAAGAAAACGAAATCAATTAAAAATCATGGTCAATGTCAGTGTTTATGAAAGAAAATAAAGATTTTATTCTACGCATTTGAATATATAGACTTTTAAGATTATTTTGCGAAAGACATTGTTATGATAAATTTAACATTATTGTCAATAAATATTTATCTATGGAGTAGTCTGGGACTAGGTTATATACAAGACTTTTGACTAGTCTCGGACTAGGTTTAGTAGTCCATTAGCATGTTTACTAACTAGTTTACTGACTATTCTATGGACTAGTCTAGGACTAGGCTATTAACAAGTCTGTTGATATTCTATGAAATCATTTGTGGCCTTTATTTTGAACTAATCTATGCACTTATATATTCAGCGGTATACATATGTATTTATGGTCTCGCCTATTGACTACTCAATGGATTAATGGATTAACAAAGACTCCGAACATTCTCAGAAATATTTCAATTTCATTTTAATATTATTTGGGTAAAATTTGAGTTTCTTTAAGACTAGACAGATTTAACCGTTAGAGATAATTTTGAAATGACTTTCAAATGTCTAATTATAAAAATATAATTCAACCATAATATTTTTATCTTAAACTACGGTAATAAATCATTAAATAAGCAATATTAAACTTAAAAACCTAAAAAACCACATTAAAAGAAGAAAAAAATGACGTCAGATTTTGCGACAAAATAAAAATTTTAAGAACAAATTTAAAATAAATAAAACAAAATTATTTTTAAACTAGAAATAGCTAAAAAAAAAACATTTAACATATTAACGAAAAAAAAAACTAAAGACCCACGCATTAGAAATAAATCACACGCAACAAAACGTTCAGTTCAATAAATCCGTTTTCCCAACTGTAGCACAGTTTTTTTGGGAATTTTTTAACTTTTAAATTAACCTTTCCCCCCTTTTTGTATACAAAAAAGGTATACAATAATTACTAAAGGAATGTCATGTTTAAAGGCGATTTATAAGGGGGAAAGAGCTAGAGGGGCTTTCAATATCCAAATACATAATATTATTTGCTCCAATATCAAGAGGAAGAACAAGGCTGAAATAACCTTCAACTTCACACTCATTTAATAGCATACTTACTTATACATACATACACTGCTACAAAATAGAGTGTAAGTACCGATGTATAACGGTAACAGGGAGAAGGGGTGGGGGAAAACGTTTAAAGCAGCATATACCAGGGATGGGAAAAGTACTTTTTATGAGTACATTTTGTCGACTATAGTCTATAGTCTAGTCTATAGTCTAGTCTATAGTCTAGTCTATAGTCTAGTCTATAGTCTAGTCTATAGTCTAGTCTATAGTCTAGTCTATAGTCTAGTCTATAGTCTAGTCTATAGTCTAGTCTATAGTCTGGTCTATAGTCTAGTCTATAGTCTAGTCTATAGTCTAGTCTATAGTCTAGTCTATAGTCTAGTCTATAGTCTAGTTTAAAGTCTAGTCTATATTCTAGTCTATAGTCTAGTCTATAGTCTAGTAAATAGTCTAGTCTATAGCCTAGTCTATAGTCTAGTCTATAGTCTAGTCTATAGTCCAGTCTATAGTCCAGTATATAGTCTAGTCTATACTCTAGTCTATACTCTAGACTATAGGCTATATTCTATAGTCTATTCTAGTCTAGTCTAGTCTAGTCTATAGTCTATAGTATAGTCTAATCTAGTTTATAGTCTAGTCTATAGTCTAGTCTATAATCTAGTCTATAGTCTAGTCTATAGTCTATTCTATAGTCTAGTCTATAGTCTCGTCTATAGTCTAGTCTATAGTCTCGTCTATAGTCTAGTCTATAGTCTAGTCTATAGTCTAGTCTATAGTCTAGTCTATAGTCTAGTCTATAGTCTAGTCTATAGTCTAGTCTATAGTCTAGTCTATAGTCTAGTCTATAGTCTAGTCTATAGTCTAGTCTATAGTCTAGTCTATAGTCTAGTCTATAGTCTAGTCTATAGTCTAGTCTATAGTCTAGTCTATAGTCTAGTCTATAGTCTAGTCTATAGTCTAGTCTATAGTCTAGTCTATAGTCTAGTCTATAGTCTAGTCTATAGTCTAGTCTATAGTCTAGTCTATAGTCTAGTCTATAGTCTAGTCTATAGTCTAGTCTATAGTCTAGTCTATAGTCTATAGTCTAGTCTATAGTCTAGTCTATAGTCTAGTCTATAGTCTAGTCTATAGTCTAGTCTATAGTCTAGTCTATAGTCTAGTCTATAGTCTAGTCTATAGTCTAGTCTATAGTCTCGTCTATAGTCTAGTCTATAGTCTAGTCTATAGTCTAGTCTATAGTCTAGTCTATAGTCTAGTCTATAGTCTAGTCTATAGTCTAGTCTATAGTCTAGTCTATAGTCTAGTCTATAGTCTAGTCTAAGTCTAGCTATAGTCTAGTCTATAGTCTAGTCTATAGTCTAGTCTATAGTCTAGTCTATAGTCTAGTCTATAGTCTAGTCTATAGTCTAGTCTATAGTCTAGTCTATAGTCTAGTCTATAGTCTAGGTCTATAGTCTAGTCTATAGTCTAGTCTATAGTCTAGTCTATAGTCTAGTCTATAGTCTAGTCTATAGTCTAGTCTATAGTCTAGTCTATAGTCTAGTCTAGTAGTCTATAGTCTAGTCTATAGTCTAGTCTATAGTCTAGTCTATAGTCTAGTCTATAGTCTAGTCTATAGTCTAGTCTATAGTCTAGTCTATAGTCTAGTCTATAGTCTAGTCTATAGTCTAGTCTATAGTCTAGTCTATAGTCTAGTCTATAGTCTAGTCTAAAGTCTAGTCTATAGTCTAGTCTATAGTCTAGTCTATAGTCTAGTCTATAGTCTAGTCTATAGTCTAGTCTATAGTCTAGTCTATAGTCTAGTCTATAGTCTAGTCTATAGTCTAGTCTATAGTCTAGTCTATAGTCTAGTCTATAGTCTAGTCTATAGTCTAGTCTATAGTCTAGTCTATAGTCTAGTCTATAGTCTAGTCTATAGTCTAGTCTATAGTCTAGTCTATAGTCTAGTCTATAGTCTAGATCTATAGTCTAGTCTGATCTATAGTCTAGTCTAGTCTATAGTCTAGTCTATAGTCTAGTCTATAGTCTAGTCTATAGTCTAGTCTATAGTCTAGTCTATAGTCTAGTCTATAGTCTAGTCTATAGTCTAGTCTATAGTCTAGTCTATAGTCTAGTCTATAGTCTAGTCTATAGTCTAGTCTATAGTCTAGTCTATAGTCTGATCTATAGTCTAGTCTACAGTCTAGTCTATAGTCTAGTCTACAGTCTAGTCTATAGTCTAGTCTTTAGTCTAGTCTATAGTCTAGTCTATAGTCTAGTCTATAGTCTAGTCTATAGTCTAATCTATAGTCTAGTCTATAGTCTAGTCTATAGTCTAGTCTATAGTCTAGTCTATAGTCTAGTCTATAGTCTAGTCTATAGTCTAGTCTATAGTCTAGTCTATAGTCTAGTCTATAGTCTAGTCTATAGTCTAGACTATAGTCTAGTCTATAGTCTAGTCTATAGTCTAGTCTATAGTCTAGTTTAGTTTTTCAAAATTTCAATTTTCCATTACTGACATAGTTTATTTTGTGAATGACTACTAAAATTAATTCTCATACAACTAGTCGCCCTTGTCACTACATTTTGTTATTGCTTTTGATGATGTTGATTATACATATTTGTTGTTTTTGTTTTTTCTCCAAATAATGGTCAAAAATTCCATCAAAAATGCTAAAGGTATTTCATAAGGCAAGAGGGCCAAAAATATAGAGGGAGGTTTTTTTATGTACAAATAAGCTCCCAATTTAATAACAAAACTGAGACTTGTACTCATCTATAATAAAATATTGCTGTTGCTGTGTTGCTTATTGCTGTTGTTTTTCTACACAAAAAAATAGTAAAACAACCTCACACACCCCTTAACAACAGAATCAAAAGACAACCAAAAAAGTAGAAAAAAAAACTACAGCAAAAATTAAAAAATCAACACACGCACATTTACTTGTTAAACCCCCCAAATATCTGAAGAGAGAGCACAAAAATTAAATAAAACACAAAATCAGTTATAGAAAAAATACATGGACAACTACAGCAACAAAACAACAACCATAAAATATACCCCCACCAAAACTCAGCAACAACAAAAACAATAAAAACATCTCACCAACAAAAACACAACAAAACAACCAAAAAAACATTTTTGTATATAAAAATTTTCAATAGCAAAGTTCAATGAACTCTGCCGGCAGAGCAGTTGGCAGCGAAATACGCAGTTTTTTCTTTAGTTTATGCTGTTTTTCATACGTCAGTAAATACACACAGAGAAATATTTTACATATAAAACAACAACATTACTTTAAAGTTTAAACGTAAATGAAAAACCAACAACCAAAAAGGAAAAACACAAACTCATGCGCACAGTTATTGCATTAGTATGTGTGTAAATCCTAAAATACATACACATCCTTTTATTTTGTTCTCTCCTTACTTTACTTTGCCCTCAATTTAAATGTTTTTTTGGTTCCTGGTTTATGTCGAAATTTCAGGGTTTGGGGGGTGATACTTGTAGGTTGCCAGTTAATAGGTTCTCTTTTTTGATAATTCATTTTATTAATTTACATTTATTGTTTTTGTTGTACTTGTCATATACAATTTGTTATCTGTTATTATCGATAAAAGTTTTGTGTAAGTATGTATGTAAAAAAAAGTCGGGAAAAAAACTGATTTATTTTTGAAGTATAATGTTATAATGAATGTAAACAACAATAATTTTATGTGCAAAAAAGTACACTGTAAGAAATTTTAGGATAAATTTTTAAGATTTTACATTGTCCTTCGAATTATTTTATTTCACATTGAAACTAATAGGCTTTAAACTTCAGTGATAGTTCATTGCCCGCTAACAGTTAAATAGAGACGAAGTGACTCCATCTTGGCAAGACCATACCACTCGTAGGTCATTAAGTCTGAAACCAGATAGCTCTGCTAGTTTGGTTGCCAAGTAATCCATTTCTTTTGACAACTGTAACTAGTTTTTCTCAGAGTAGGTTGAAGACCGTTTCTTATTTTTTCCTGTCATTCCAACTTTAAAAATAGTCGCGAAATGAGGAGATCAAGTCGACTTGAAGATCTACCAAATATATTCGAATAATAATAGGAGAGAAGTAGCGAAATTTCCCCAAGGAAATGAGGTCGGACGATAAGCTGAAGTTGACCGGAATAGCAGTCCTGACCAAATTAATGGAGCTTTAGAAAGATTCAATAAAGCTCCAGTTTGCATGCTGCACCTTTAAGCCAGACTGGTTGCTATTTAACTGAGAGGCGCGGACTCGGTTAAACGGGTTAGGGTACACATCCCACCAATAAAGCTCTTGAAGTCGAAGTCATGTTCTAGTTCAGATCAGTTCTAGTTCACTAAATGATGTGTTCTTGCGGTGAGACGAATAAGAAATGAATAAGAAAGGAACCAGAACTGAACTAGAGCTAAACTAGAAATAAACTATAACTAACTAGAACTAAACTAGAACTAAACTAGAACTGAACTAGAACTAAATTAGAACTAAACTAAAACAGGACAAGAACTGAACTAGAACTGAGCAAGAACTGAACTAGAACTGAACTAGAACTGAACTAGAACTGAACTAGAACTGAACTAGAACTGAACTAGAACTGAACTAGAACTGAACTAGAACTGAACTAGAACTGAACTGAACTAGAACTAGAACTAGAACTAGAACTAGAACTGAACTAGAACTGAACTAGAACTGAACTAGAACTGAACTAGAACTGAACTAGAACTGAACTAGAACTGAACTAGAACTGAACTAGAACTGAACTAGAACTGAACTAGAACTGAACTAGAACTGAAGTAGAATTGAACTAGAACTGAACTAGAACTGAACTAGAACTGAACTAGAATTGAACTAGAACTGAACTAGAACTGAACTAGAACTGAACTGGAACTGAAATAGAACTGAAATAGAACTGAAATAGAACTGAACTAGAACTGAACTAGAACTGAACTAGAACTGAACTAGAACTGAACTAGAACTAAACTAGAACTGAAACTAGAACTGAACTAGAACTGAACTTAGAACTGAACTAGAACTGAACTAGAACTGACTAGAACTGAACTAGAACTGAACTAGAACTGAAACTAGAACTGAACTAGAACTGAACTAGAACTGAACTAGACTGAACTAGAACGACTAGAACTGAACTAGAACTGAACTAGAACTGAACTAGAACTGAACTAGAACTGAACTAGAACTGAACTAGAACTGAACTAGAACTGAACTAGAACTGAACTAGAACTGAACTAGAACTGAACTAGAACTGAACTAGAACTGAACTAGAACTGAACTAGAAATGAACTGAACTAGAACTGAACTAGAACTGACTAGAACTGACTAGAACTGAACTAGAACTGACTAGAACGACTAGAACTGAACTAGAACTGAACTAGAACTGAACTAGAACTGAACTGAGAACTGAACTAGAACTGAACTAGAACTGAACTAGAACTGAACTAGAACTGAACTAGAACTGAACTAGACTGAACTAGAACTGAACTAGAACTGAACTAGAACTGAACTAGAACTGAACTAGAACTGAACTAGAACTGAACTAGAACTGAACTAGAACTGAACTAGAACTGAACTAGAACTGAACTAGAACTGAACTAGAACTGAACTAGAACTGAACTAGAACTGAACTAGAACTGAACTAGAACTGAACTAGAACTGAACTAGAACTGAACTAGAACTGAACTAGAACTGAACTAGAACTGAACTGAACTAGAACTGAACTAGAACTGAACTAGAACTGAACTAGAACTGAACTAGAACTGAACTAGAACTGAACTAGAACTGAACTAGAACTGAACTAGAACTGAACTAGAACTGAACTAGAACTGAACTAGAACTGAACTAGAACTGAACTAGAACTGAACTAGAACTGAACTAGAACTGAACTAGAACTGAACTAGAACTGAATTAGAACTGAACTAGAACTGAAGTCTATGGTGGAGTCGGACAAGTAGATTCCTTTAAAAGACGTCACAAGAGTTGTATTAAAACGAACCATACCAAAGAGTGAAAACTACGAATGAGATTAAACTCGCGAATAGCATTAATATCCCTCTTCTAAACAATTTAATGTATTGGTTACTTTCCCAGTTTTTTCAGTCTAAAGTACTGCTGATCGGCTAGCTATCGGCATTAAAACTTGATCGCCCTCTTAGAGCTCTTGGTGAGTAACAATATTCAAAGTCTTAAGAAGATCTATCAATATCAAAGATATGGTTGTCAAAGATGATCATTGAGATGCATTTAGGGATAGAGGAGGATAATGACATGAGTCGAACAAAAATTATTTTTGACAAGTTTACGAACTAGGTGCAGCTTAGATTTGAATTACAGTAGATACGATCACTCGACTCCTATTACTAAAGATCAGCATGAGAAGGTGAGGAGATTATTTTCAATGAATTAGAAATATACGTTAGAAGAAGTTCTTATTCGTAGAGCATGATTAATTTAGTAAAACTTCTCCTGATATTGCTTAAGGTATATTTAATTATAAATTTAAAAGTTTCATTAATTGTTGCCGTGAAAATTAAACCAAAATAATTTCTTCTTCAATAGTCAGCAAAAATTTTCTTTGTTGGCTAATAAATTGAAAACATTTTTCTTTTAAACAAATTTACAAACATGTGTCATAGTTTCGACATTTTAAACAAAGGCGGTTATAATAAATAATGATGACTAATGGATTTTTTTTTTCTTTTCGAAAAAAATCATAACATGTTACTAAGGAAAATTACGAGAATTAGTCAAGACATAAACCAGGAAGTGAAAACAAAATTAATAAAAATTATAAAATTTTAAAAATTGTTTTATATTTTTATAAAAATATGTATCAAAATATTAATTTCCTTAAAAAACAATTTCATTGTTATTCTTTAAACTTTAAAAAGTGGCAAACCTGCTTGCTGTTTCTCTTAAAGCGCTGACCAAGTAGGAAAGTTTAAGCGATCATTGAACTTGATTTTCATTTTCCTAACTTAAGAAGAAGAAGAGGAAAAGTAGTAAAAGTTTTTCTTAATGTTGCTTAACATGTTGTTTTTGTTTTTCCTCTTCAGCTGCTCTTTCTGGTTATAAACGCTTGGTTGCCGACTGTTTAGTTTTACTTCCATTTTTGCATTATTGCATTATTTTTTCAATAAAAGTTGTTGATCTTGATCATGACTTTTATTTCAATGTTATTCTGTTTATATTTATGTTTTTTTCTTCTTCTACTGCTGCTCTCTATTACTCCCTCCCCTTTCTTTATAAACAAGTTCTCTTATTACTGTTACTTCTTAACAACAACAAACATTTTCTTTATCAATTTTATTTTTCTTGATGGAGAGAGTGTAAGAAAAGACTTCAAGATAGACAGACAGACATATTGGTGGGTTGATTTTCTAGTTGTTTTACTTTCATTTTCTTGCAATTTCTTTTTCCCGTTTCATCAATAAAAACAAAAATAGTAAATGAGGAACATAAAAGAGTATGAAGTTCAATGATTGCGGTGGTGGTGCTGCTCTAGAGTGAAATGGTGGTTGGTTGTTGTTGTGAAATATTTATAGAGTTTATTAACATTTTTTTGTGTTTCTTATTCGTCTTCTTCATTAAAGTGATAAGATTATTGGAAATAATAGTTAATTTCTGTGAAATCACTGTTATGGGCTTTGAAGTATAATTGCTGATTTATATCTTTTGCAATAGCTGTAAGGGAGTTTGTCGGAAAATTTTCCATGAATAGAAGTTACTAGTTCAGTTGCAGTTAAGTTCTAGTTCAGTTCTAGTTCTAGTTCAGTTCTAGTTCAGTTCTAGTTCAGTTCTAGTTCAGTTCTAGTTCAGTTCAGTTCTAGTTCAGTTCTAGTTCAGTTCTAGTTCAGTTCTAGTTCAGTTCTAGTTCAGTTCTAGTGCAGTTCTAGTTCAGTTCTAGTTCAGTTCTAGTTCAGTAGTCGTCTAGTTCAGTTCTAGTTCAGTTCTAGTTCTAGTTCAGTTCTAGTTCAGTTCTAGTTCAGTTCTAGTTCAGTTCTAGTTCAGTTCTAGTTCAGTTCTAGTTCAGTTCTAGTTCAGTTCTAGTTCAGTTCTAGTTCAGTTCTAGTTCAGTTCTAATTCAGTTCTAGTTCAGTTCTAGTTCAGTTCTAGTTCAGTTCTAGTTCAGTTCTAGTTCAGTTCTAGTTCAGTTCTAGTTCAGTTCTAGTTCAGTTCTAGTTCAGTTCTAGTTGAGTTCTAGTTCAGTTCTAGTTGAGTTCTAGTTCAGTTCTAGTTCAGTTCTAGTTCAGTTCTAGTTCAGTTCTAGTTCAGTTCTAGTTCAGTTCTAGTTCAGTTCTAGTTCAGTTCTAGTTCAGTTCTAGTTCAGTTCTAGTTCAGTTCTAGTTCAGTTCTAGTTCAGTTCTAGTTCAGCTCTAGTTCAGTTCTAGTTCAGTTCTAGTTCAGTTCTAGTTCAGATCTAATTCAGCTCTAGTTCAGTTCTAGTTCAGTTCTAGTTCAGTTCTAGTTCAGTTTCTAGTTCAGTTCTAGTTCAGTTCTAGTTAGTTCTAGTTCAGTTCTAGTTCAGTTCTAGTTCAGTTCTAGTTCAGTTCTAGTTCAGTTCTAGTTGAGTTCTAGTTCAGTTCTAGTTCAGTTCTAGTTGAGTTCTAGTTCAGTTCTAGTTGAGTTCTAGTTGAGTTTCGTTTAGTTCTAGTTCAGTTCTAGTTCAGTTCTAGTTCAGTTCTAGTTCAGTTCTAGTTCAGTTCTAGTTCAGTTCTAGTTCAGTTCTAGTTCAGTTCTAGTTCAGTTCTAGTTCAGTTCTAGTTCAGTTCTAGTTCAGTTCTAGTTCAGTTTCTAGTTCTTCAGTTCTAGTTCAGTTCTAGTCAGTTCTAGTTCAGTTCTAGTTTCAGTTCTAGTTCAGTTCTAGTTCAGTAGTTCAGTTCTAGTTCAGTTCTAGTTCAGTTCTAGTTCAGTTCTAGTTCAGTTCTAGTTCAGTTCTAGTTCAGTCTCTTCAGTTAGTCAGTTCTAGTTCTAGTTCAGTTCTAGTTCAGTTCTAGTTCAGTTCTAGTTCAGTTCTAGTTCAGTTCTAGTTCAGTTCTAGTTCAGTTCTAGTCAGTTCTAGTTCAGTTCTAGTTCAGTTCTAGTTCAGTTCTAGTCAGTTCTAGTTCAGTTCTAGTTCAGTTCTAGTTCAGTTCTAGTTCAGTTCTAGTTCAGTTCTAGTTCAGTCTAATTCAGCTCTAGTTCAGTTCTAGTCTAGTTCAGTTTAGTTTCAGTTCTAGTTCAGTTCTAGTTCAGATCTAATTCAGTTCTAGTTCAGTTCTAATTCAGATCTAATTCAGTTCTAGTTTAGTTCTAGTTCAGTTCTAGTTCAGTTCTAGTTCAGTTCTAATTCAGTTCTATTTTAGTTCAAGTTCAGTTCTTGTTCAGTTCTAATTCAGTTCTAGTTTAGTTCTAGTTCAGTTCTAGTTCAGTTCTAATTCAGTTCTAGTTCAGTTCTAGTTCAGTTCTAGTTCAGTTCTAGTTCAGTTCTAGTTCAGTTCTAGTTCAGTTCTAGTTCAGTTCTAGTTCAGTTCTAGTTCAGTTCTAGTTCAGTTCTAGTTCAGTTCTAGTTCAGTTCTAGTTCAGTTCTAGTTCAGTTCTAGTTCAATTCTAGTTCAGTTCTAGTTCAGTTCAGTTCTAGTTCAGTTCTAGTTCAATGCTAGTTTAGTTTATAGTTCAGTTCTAGTTCAGTTCTAGTTCAGTTCTAGTTCAGTTCTAGTTCAGTTCTAGTTCAGTTCTAGTTCAGTTCTAGTTCAGTTCTAGTTCAGTTCTAGTTCAGTTCTAGTTCAGTTCTAGTTCAGTTCTAGTTCAGTTCTAATTCAGTTCTCGTTCATTTCTAGTTCATTTCTAGTTCATTTCTAGTTTAGTTTTAGTTCATTTCTAGTTTAGTTTTAGTTTATTTCTAGTTTCACAAATATAAAACTTTAGATTCGAAGAATCACAAAGTTAATGAAACATCGTCTACTACTCTACACTAGAAGGACATATTTTTATGTTGATTCGAAGATACGAAAATTTTACAAAGATCAAGAACTTTGGTTCGAGGGACCAAAAATATCATAAATTTATTTAAATAATTAGAGTTTGGAAAACATACAAATGTTTTGACCCAAAGGACCATCAAGCTATTATCATCTTCTACTAACTAAAGCTAAATGTTAAAAAATTTGATGGAAAGGCAACATATTTATTTCCATATTTGGAACTTAAAATTTAAAAAAAAATGTATTTTAATACTTAGGTTTAAAATTTAACATCGAAAAACTTACCTAATAAGTCTTTGAAAATGCAGCATTTTCTTTTAGGGGTATAATCCGTTTTTAAATATCTTAGACGAGGCCATTTCGTAATCCATTGTAGTTTTAAAACATTTAGTAAAAATATTTATCTAATAACAACACTTTGTAAAAATTTATATTCACTTTTCTTTAATGTATAGACTTTTATTTCAACGATTTTCAAGATGCAGCACTTTGGTTATGATCATTAAACATTTTATTTCAATATTTCTTTTAAAACTTTTTTTTGCAAATTTTTTATAAAACTTTTTTCAAAGCTTTAAATTTTTGTTATTTTTCTCTTAATTTTTGCTTAATATTTTAATTTTAATTAAATTTATATTTAATGTAAATTTATTTTCTTTATATTTAATTATTTTATTTTAACTTAATTACTTTGTTAATTATTTGTATTAATATTAATTATATTTATTATAATTTTATTTATATTTAATTTTGATTTTTTATTTTTATTACAAATATTTTTTTAATATTTTTCACTTAAATATTTTTTTTATTATTGAATTTTGAACACAATTAGGTATCGCTTAAAATTTACAAATCTTTAGCTTTTAATTTTCTTTCAAATATTATAAACCAAAGTATAAATTTTGTTGTTTAAATTAAACTTAATTTTAATAATTATAAATGAAGGATTTTTATTAATATTATTTATTTATATATTTATATACAATTTACAATAATACACACGTACACAGAGAATGAAAACAGATCTGCAAAGAAAATAAGATTGAAAATACGAAATTAAAAGTTTGGAAATCAATTCACAATAGTTATAAAAAATTGTTAACATGTTCCAAAATTCAAGCTAATAAAATCTGCTTCTTATTCAAATAGACTTAAAAATCAAGACAATAGTTTTGAATGAAAAAAATCAAAATCTATTCAAGTATAAAATTATAGTCAAAGATGAAGAACTTAATTCTAATTCCAAAAATCAACCATTTTAGTGGACAGTCTAGTCTACAATATAGGTATAGTCTAGTCTGTAGTCTATTTCTAATGACTATAGTCTAGTCTATGGTTTGGTGTATTAGTCTAGTGAATAGGTAGTCTAGTATATAGTATTTAGTATAGTATAGTATAGTATAGTATAGTATAGTATAGTATAGTATAGTATAGTAGTAGTATAGTATAGTATAGTATAGTTAGTATAGTATAGTATAGTATAGTATAGTATAGTATAGTATAGTTATAGTATAGTATAGTATAGTAGTATAGTATAGTATAGTATAGTATGTATAGTTATAGTATAGTATAGTATAGTATAGTATAGTATAGTATAGTATAGTATAGTATAGTATAGTATAGTATAGTATAGTATAGTATAGTATAGTATAGTAGTATAGATAGTATAGTATAGTATAGTATAGTATAGTATAGTTAGTATAGTATAGTATAGTATAAGTATAGTATAGTATAGTATAGTATAGTATAGTATAGTATAGTAGTATAGTATAGTATAGTATATAGTATAGTATAGTATAGATAGATAGATAGTATAGTATAGTAGTATAGTAGTATAGTATAGTATAGTATAGTATAGTATAGTATAGATAGTATAGTATAGTAAGTATAGTATAGTATAGTATAGTATAGTATAGTATCGTATAGTATAGTATAGTCTAGTATAGTATAGTATAGTATAGTATGTATAGTATAGTATAGTATAGTATAGTAGTATAGTATAGTATAGTATAGTATAGTATAGTATAGTATAGTATAGTATAGTAAGTATAGTATAGTATTAGTATAGTAAGTATAGTATAGTATAGTATAGTATCGTATAGTATAGTATAGTATAGTATAGTATAGTATGTATAGTATAGTATAGTATAGTATAGTATAGTATAGATAGTATAGTATAGTTTGTATAGTATAGTATAGTATAGTATAGTATAGTATAGTATAGTATCAGTATAGTATAGTATAGTATAGTTATAGTATAGTTATAGTATAGTATAGTATAGTATAGTATAGTATAGTATAGTATAGTATAGTATAGTATAGTATAGTATAGTATAGTATAGTATTAGTAAGTCTAGTTAGTATAGTATTAGTATAGTATCTATAGTATAGTATAGTATAGTATAGTATAGTATAGTATAGTATAGTATGTAGTATAGTATAGTATAGTATAGTATAGTATAGTATAGTATAGTATAGTATAGTATAGTATAGTATAGTATAGTATAGTATAGTATAGTATAGTATAGTATAGTATAGTATAGTATAGTATAGTATAGTATAGTATAGTATAGTATAGTATAGTATAGTATAGTATAGTATAGTATAGTATAGTATAGTATAGTATAGTATAGTATAGTATAGTATAGTATAGTATAGTATAGTAGTATAGTATAGTATAGTATAGTATAGTATAGTATAGTATAGTATAGTATAGTATAGTATAGTATAGTATAGTATAGTATAGTATAGTATAGTATAGTATAGTATAGTATAGTATAGTATAGTATAGTATAGTATAGATAGTATATAGTATAGTATAGTATAGTATAGTATAGTATAGTATGTAGTATAGTATAGTATAGTATAGTATAGTATAGTATAGTATAGTCTAGTATAGTATAGTATAGTATAGTATAGTATAGTATAGTATAGTATAGTATAGTATAGTATAGTATAGTATAGTATAGTATAGTATAGTATAGTCTAGTATAGTATCGTATTAGTATAGTTATAGTATAGTATAGTATAGTATAGTATAGTATAGTATAGTATAGTATTAGTAGAGTATAGTATAGTATAGTATAGTATAGTATAGTATAGTATAGTATAGTATAGTATAGTATAGTATAGTATAGTATAGTATAGTATAGTATAGTATAGTATAGTATAGTATAGTCTAGTATAGTATAGTAAGTATAGTTAGTATATAATAGTATAGTAATAATATAGTAATAGTTAGTCTATATTCAAGTTATAGTCTAGTCTATAGTCTAGTGTTAAAGTCTCGTTTGTAGTATATTATATAATCTACTATATAGTCTAGTATATTTTCTAGTCTAGTCTATAGTCTGTCTATAGTCTAGTCTATAGTCTAGTCTATAGTCTAGTCTATAGTATAGTCTATAGTCTAGTCTATAGTCTAGTCTCTATAGTCTAGTCTATAGTCTAGTCTATAGTCTAGTATATAGTCTAGTCTATAGTCTAGTCTATAGTCTAGTCTATAGTCTGTCTATAGTCTAGTCTATAGTCTAGTCTATAGTCTAGTCTATAGTCTATAGTCTAGTCTATAGTCTAGTCTATAGTCTAGTCTATAGTCTAGTCTATAGTCTAGTCTATAGTCTAGTCTATAGTCTAGTCTATAGTCTAGTCTATAGTCTAGTCTATAGTCTAGTCTATAGTCTAGCCTAGTCTAGTCTATAGTCTAGTCTATAGTCTAGTCTATAGTCTAGTCTATAGTCTAGTCTATAGTCTAGTCTATAGTCTAGTCTATAGTCTAGTCTATAGTCTAGCCTATAGTCTAGTCTATAGTCTAGTCTATAGTCTAGTCTATAGTCTAGTCTATAGTCTAGTCTATAGTCTAGTCTATAGTCTAGTCTATAGTCTAGTCTATAGTCTAGTCTATAGTCTAGTCTATAGTCTAGTCTATAGTCTAGTCTATAGTCTAGTCTATAGTCTAGTCTATAGTCTAGTCTATAGTCTAGTCTATAGTCTAGTCTATAGTCTAGTCTATAGTCTAGTCTATAGTCTAGTCTATAGTCTAGTCTATAGTCTAGTCTATAGTCTAGTCTATAGTCTAGTCTATAGTCTAGTCTATAGTCTAGTCTATAGTCTAGTCTATAGTCTAGTCTATAGTCTAGTCTATAGTCTAGTCTATAGTCTAGTCTATAGTCTAGTCTATAGTCTAGTCTATAGTTCTAGTCTATAGTCTAGTCTCTAGTCTAGTCTATAGTCTAGTCTATAGTCTAGTCTATAGTCTAGTCTATAGTCTAGTCTATAGTCTAGTCTATAGTCTAGTCTATAGTCTGGTCTTTAGTCTAGTCTATAGTCTAGTCTATAGTCTAGTCCATAGACCAGTCAATGGTCTAGTTATATATCTGGTCTATTTACAAGTCTATAATCTAGATCTATAGTAGTCTATAGTCTAATTTATAGTCTAGTCCATAGTCTAGTCTATAGTTTAGTCTATAATAGTCTACTCTATAGTCTAATCTATGTTCTAGTCTATAGTCTAATCTATATTCTAGTCTATAGTCTAGTCTATAGTCTAGTCTATATTCTAGTCTATACTCTAGTCTAGTCTATAGTCTAGTCTATAGTCTAGTCCTTAGTCCAGTTAATGGTCTAGTATGTAATCTGGTCTATTGTCAAGTCTATAATATAGATCATGGTCTAATCTATAGTATATTCCATAGTGTAGTCAATAATCTGGCCTATAGTCTGGTCTATATTCTTGACTATAGCGTAGTTATAGTCTTATATGCCCTAGGTGCTATTAAATATCATAGATAATTGAAAAAATTTAAAGACACGTTTCTTAAATTAATTTTTGTTTTTGTCTTTTATTAATATATTTCACTATTATTGCAATTTAGTTTCCTTATTTATAAAACATTCGTCTCACTATTTTAAGCAAATTGTTTATGCGGTAGAAACAAAAACAACCAAATTCAATTTAATGCATTTATTAGCCCCCCTTCATATATATAAAAAAAAAAAAACATTTTGAATGAATAGGTAAATACGTCGACGTCTACAAGCACGTTGCTATTTATTTTGCTATTATAAATTGAAATTGTATTTTTTTGCTTAAACAAAAAAATTCATTTAATAAAAAAACTTTTGTATACAAAAACTACTTAAAAGTACAATGAACTTTTGCGAAAAATTGAGAACAAAATTTAAAAAAATATATATAGATAACAAATGGAAACTAGTTACTAAATAGCAAGATAAGAAGAAAACAAATTGTAGAAATAATAAAATAAACAAATTTGTTATTAAATAAATAAATTTTGTTATTTTTAGGAAAATAAATTATTTTAAATAAAAATTAGAATAATATTTTTTAAACGATTTATTAAAGGTGTGGGAATTGTGTTAGATTGGGAAGGAGAGGGGGGGATGATTTTGTTGAGAATCAATGAATCATTAATCTTAGTTTATTTTAAATAAATGACATTGCACTTTTTTTAAATTAAATTAGCAATTGTAGAGAGGGAATACCATGAGAAATTTATGGAATCAGGGAAATAAAAAAAATTATATGAGGGAATGAAGTTTTTTTTAATCAAAAAGTCGCAAAGAGATTAGAAATCGATTATAATCAATTACACTAGTCAATAGCCTACCTCAAAGACTACTCAATGGACTAGTACATATTCCAGTCCATAGACTAGACTATACACAAGTCAATAGACTGATCCATAGATGAATACCAGTTTATACAGTAAGTAGTCCATAGATTAGACTAGTCCATTAACAAGTCTGTAGAATAGATAACACGCTAGTCCGTAGATTAGTCAACACACTAGTCAAAAGTCTAGTCCTCAAATTATTTCATAGACTACTACCTGAATTGTTCAATAGACAAGTCTAAAGATTAGTCCATAGAATAGTTAATAGGCTATAGTCTTCAAAATAGCACATAGACTTGTCTATAGGCTAGTCAATAAGCAGCTCATAGACTAGTCGGTAATCTAATCAAAAAACTAGTCCAGTCAGTTAATAATATAGGGAATAGACTAATGCTAGACAGACTAGTTAATAGACTAGCTAATAGTATACTCTATAAACTAATATATAGACTAGTCATAGACTGATCTATAGACTATTCAACAGACTGGTCTATAGACTAGTCCTACAGATTAAAAATGAACTAGTCCATAGACTAGTAAAAAGACTTGTACATAAACTAGCCGAAAGACTGGTCTATAGACTAGTTAATATTATAGTCCGTGGATTAGTCGAATGACTAGTCTATAGACTAGTCAATATACTAATCCGTAGAATAGTCTCAATACTGATCTTTAGACTAGTAAATAACAAGTCCTTGGGCTTGTTAATAAACAAGTCCTTGGACTAGTAAATAAACAAGTTCTTGGACTTGTCAATAAAGAAGTCCTTGGACTTGTCAATAAACAAGACTTGTCAATAGAATTGTACATAGACTAGTCGAATGACTGGTCTATAATCTATAGACTTGTCAGTAAACTAGTCCATGGACTAGTCAATAGACTAGTACATAGACTAGTCGAATGACTGGTCTATAGATATACTAGTCCATGGACTAGACAAAAGACTGATCTATAGATTAGTCAATAAACAATGAACTAGTCCATGGTACATAGACTAGTCGAATGACTGGTCTATAACCTATAGACTTGTCAGTGAACTAGTCCATGGACTAGTCAATAGACTAGAACATAGACTAGTCGAATGACTAGTATATACTAGATATACTAGTCCATGGACTAGCCAAAAGACTGATCTATAGATTAGTCAAAGAACAATGAACTAGTCCATGGACTGATCAATAGACTAGTAAAAAGATTTGTACATAAACTAGTCTGTAGACTAAACAAAAAACTGATCTATAGATTAGTCAAATTTCAATGAACTAGTCTATGGACTAATCAATAGACTAGTAGTACATAGACTTGTACATAGACTAGACGAAAGACGGGTCTATAGACTAGTCAATATATCCCTCCATGGACTAGTCAAAAGACTGATCTAAAGACTAGTCAATAAAATAGTCCATGGACTAGTCAATAGTCAAAAGTTGGTAGGTCTATAGATTATCAATGAAATAGTCTGTTGTTTATGCACTAATCAAACAATTCTCAGAAAGCTCTTTTAAAAATTCGCCTTGTTTCTGCTATTATATAAGAATTCGCTGCAATTGTGTTTGGACTTAAACAATAATTAGTTTAACTATCTAAGTTTTCTAATGCCTAACCATTTAATAATGTTTTATACCTAATAGATATTACCAATATCAACTTACCTTTATTTTACTTAGACGTCAGTTTTACAATTATCGTTTTGCTTAGTCTCTTACACTCTTACAACATTACATTCAATGTTTTTCTTTAGTTTTATTATTATTTATGTTAAATGAAGAAGAAGCAGCAACAGCGGCAACAACAACAACAAAACACATAAGTGTGTAATAAAATAAAGATGAAATAATATCCAATTAGCAATAACAGTAATAAAAAACAAACGTACAAACAAACTCACACATAAATGGCGAAAGAGTGAGAGAGAGAGAGTAATTTACATATAAAGAGTTGCTTAAGCAAATATGGCGTACGTAATGTATACAAAATTTGACAGTGTTGTAATCCAAAATATTGCTAAAGAGGCGTTTGATTTATTAAGATATTTACAATAATATTTAGATTTGTTTTCTGTTGGAAATCAATTTTTTTTTTATTTGCAATTCCTCAGGTATTTAAACACAATTTTAAAGTAATTGTTGGTAATATAATATTTTTTAAATAACGTGAATATTTATAAATTTTACGCGTTTTTGAGGACATTTTCCTTTTGTGTTTAAGATTATGTTGGCAAATTTTTCAAGTTAAATAATTTTTTTAAAAATTATTTTTAAACTTTTTAAGATTTACATTTTTAGTGATGGTTCTATAAACTGAAGTTTTAGAATATTTATATTTTTTGGTGAAAAACATGTTGAATTATTTTATATTGACATCAGTAAAAAAGCATATTTTAGCATATTTTGTTTAGACTTGAATTGTGTTTAATATTTTTCTTCACTTTTCATACTTTTGTCAGTAATTTTTATGGAATTATTGTTGTTTCATTAGAAATTCTGTTATTTTTTTTTTAGTTTTAACTTTTTTTTAGAAATTTTGTTTTGGTGCTATTTGGCACTATTTTATCTGTTTAATAATGCTTTTATCTCGATTTTATAACTTTTTATTAACACCTTATTGTTTTTTTTTTTTAATAGAAACCAAAATTTTAAGCTTTCTGTTAAATTTTGTTTTAGTGCTTTTTTCTAAAATCACTTTTATAGGTTTTGTAATCATTCAAAACTTATTATTTCGCCTATATATAACTTTTTATCAATCATTTCTTGATTTTCTTTAAAAAAATTGTCAGTTTTTTGACAAAATTTATTTTAGTGCTTTTTCCAAAAATCACTTTTCATGCTTTAAAGCTTATTTTTTCACTTTATTTGAAACTCTTACTTGTAAATCTTTAATTTTCTTTAACATTTTCACCATTTCTTTTACCTTAACAGTAAATTACGTTTTAGTGCTTTTTTTCAAAAATCACTTTTTAAGTTTTATAAGTATTGGTATTTCTTTCTTTTATAATTTGTTACTATGAAATCTTTGTTTTTCTTTAACAATTTTAACATATTTTTCTACAAATTCATCAAATTTTGTTTTAGTGCTTTTTTTTAAATCACTTTTTATGTTTTAATTTTACTTCAAGCTTATTATTTCTCCGTTTTATTACGTTATGTTTGGACATTTTTGTTTTTCTTTAACCATTTTCACAAGTTTATTAAATTTTAATTTGGTGCTTTTTCAAAAATCACTTTAATTCATATAATTTTTCTTTAAAACGTATTATTTCTTACTTTTATGACTTTTTATTAAAACAAATTATGAAATTTTAGCCATTTTTTAGGTTTTTTGTTAAAACTCGTTTTAGTGCTTTTTTCTAAAGAAGGTTTTCTATTGATTATTACACTTTTCTTTATAGGCTTTCTTTAAAATCTTGTTATTTCTTTAATTTTTAAACAATTTTCAAATTTCAATTTAAACAAAATTATTTTGGTGTTTTTTTTAAAAACCGCTTATATTTCATTTACAGCTTAGTATTTTTAATATTTTGTTAGTTATATAATTTTTATCTTGGTTTTATAAAAATTTTAGGTTTTTAAGCAAATTTTATTTTGGTGCTTTTTTAAACATTTTTATTTTAAAAAATTTAACTGTTAACTTCACTTTTTTTATTTTTTGTTTAAAATTTTTGTATTTTATAATAATTGAACCAAATGTTGTGTATTTATAGGGTTTTTAAAGAAATGTTGTTTTGGTGCTTTTTTTCTTACAAGCTGTTTTATTTGTTAAACATTTGTTTTAATTTTATTATGTTGTTATATTTATAATTTTTTGCTAAAAAATCTTAGTTTTTTATTAAAATTTTACAAAATTTTTGTTGGTTTTCAAAATATTTGTTTTAGAGCTTTTTTAATCACTTCGTTTTTATATAAATTTAGTTATTTTTTCTATGTTCTTTCTTTGTGTTTTTTTATTAATTTACTTTTTCATTTACAATTTTCTATAAATATTTCCAGAAAAAAAATTTCGTTTAAATTTCTATTTAACCCTTAAAGTAGGCTTTAAAACACCATTTATTAACACCGCCTTAATAGACACATCCCACTTACATTCAAATAGTTAAAATGTTGCATACAAACAGGCTCCCATTTCAAGTTGGCAATTGCATTACAATAACAACTAAAATTTACTTAAATAAATCATAAATTTTTAACAAAAATTTTATTTTAAAAAAGTTTTAAGAAAAGTTTAGTAGATTGATAAAAACAGATGAAAATAAGAGGGCAAGAAGTTAATGTCGTATTTAGTTGCCAAATGATGTAAAACCAATTAGTTGTGTATAGGTACGCTCTCTTTAAGAGTGTTGTCAATTAGTAGCATTTTAATCAAATGGAATGTAATAAAAAACGTAGTTTTTAAAAGTAGCAAGTCTACTACTTTTAGTAAAATGTGTTTTTCAATGCCAATGTTTTAAAGTAGAACTCTTTACAAATTTCTGTATAAATTTGACTCGTCAAAAAATAGTAGTATTTCTACTACTTTTTTCAAATCAACAAGATTTATATTTGAAATAATATAATTGTCCTTAAATTTTATCCACAGGAACCTTAATTATTTTTTCCTTTTTATAAAACAAAACTGCTTAAAATGAGTTTTTAAAATAGTAGTAAATCTACTACTTTTTTCAAATGAACAAAATTTATAAATGAAAATGATAATTTTTCATAAATTTTGTCTAAAGGGCCCTTAGATTTGTTCTCTTTTTAAAGAAAAAGTACTAAAAACGAGTTTTTAAAATAGTAGTATTTCTACTACTTATTTAAATAATAAAATTTTTAGTTATTTAATTCTTTTAAAATCCTTATTAAAGCATAATTATTAAGTATTTTTGTGCTATTTTATATTAAAAGTACTATAAATAAAGTTTTAAAATAGTACTAAATCTACTACTTTTTTCAAATCAACAAAATTTATATATGAAAATGTTAATTTTTTATAAATTTTGTGTATAAAAGCTGTAAATTTTAGTTTTATTTAAGAAAAAGTATTAAAAAGGGAGTTTTTGAAAAAGTATTAAATCTACTACTTTTTTTAAATAATCATATTTTTAGTTAATTCATTTCAAACCGTTAAAGAACCTATATTTTTATGTATTTTTGCTCAATTTTATAGAAAAAGTACTAAAAACTAAATTTTAAAATAGTACTAAATCTACTACCTTTTTAAAATATTAGTAATAATTTCAAATATGTTGTTTTAGGTGTTAAAAGTAAATAAATTTAGCTTGAAAAACTTTAATGTTTAATTTTTATTGAAAATATTTTAGAAGTACTACTTTTTGCAAAAAGTATTAAATTTACTTTTATTTTTCTTTTCATTATTTTTTATCTAAAACATATTTTATAACAAAAGTATATTGAATTTCTTGCAAAAATTGTTCTTTTGAAAAAGTACTAAATGTACTACCTTTTTAATCTCAGTTTTAAATATACATACAACAAATTGTGTTTATTTTTAAATGTTTTGTCAAAACTTATTATGAAATAAAAACATGTTTTACTTTTTTTGCAAATATCTTAGATTTTAAAAAGTATTAAATCTACTACTTTTTTTTAAATTTCTTAAGAAAAATGTTTCTTTTAATAGTTTATTTAGCATTAAAATTGTTAGAAGTTAGATACACTACTTTTTTAAATTATAATATTATATATATTATATTTTATATTAATAATTTTACGTTAATTTATCATTCAAAACTTATTTTATATCATGAATATGTTGAATTTCTTGCAAAAATCTTATCTTTAAAAAAGTACTAAATCTACTTCTTTTTAAATATCTTAAGAAATAAGGAAGATTTTCCTTTTTAAAAGTTAAATTCAACTTCTACAAATTGTTAAGCTTACAAATTGTTAAGAAGTGCAGTTTTTAAAAAAATATATTGAAATACTACTTTTTGAAAATAGTAGTAAATCTACTACTCTTTTTTATTAACAACTTTTTTTCTAGTTTTTCTTCAAAATTTTATTTTATATCAAGAATCTGTTGAATTTCTTGCTAAAATCTTATTTTTAAAAAAGTACTAAAACTACTGCTTTTTTTAATTTCTTATGAAATAAGAAAATTTTCTCTTTTATTGGCTAAATTTAGCTTATAAATTGTTTAGAAAACTAATTCTAAACAAAAAATATAGAAATACTATAGTAAATCTACTACTTTTACTACTCTTTTTTGTTAATAACTTTTTTATAGTTTTTCTTCAAAATTTCATTTTATATCAAGAATATGTTGAATTTCTTACAAAAATCTTACTTTTAAAAAAGTACTAAATCTACTACTTTTTCAAATTTCTTATAAAATAAGGAACATTTTCGTTTTTAATAGTTAAATTTAACTTATAAATTGTTGAGAAGTGTATTTTTAATCCAAAACTATAGAAAAACTACTTTTTGAAAATAGTAGTAAATCTACTACTTTTAAAACTCTTTTATGTTAATAACTTTCTTATAGTTTTTCTTCAAAATTTTATTTTATATCATGAATATGTTGAATTTCTTGCAAAAATCTTACTTTTGAAAAAGTACTAAATCTACTACTTTTTTAAATTTCTTATGAAATAAAGAAATTTTCGCTTTTAATTGTTAAATTAAGCTTATAAATTGTTAAGAAGTGCAGTTTTTAACAAAAATATACTTTTTGAAAATAGTAGTAAATCTAATACTCCTTTAAATTAAAAACTTTTTTCTAGTTTTTCTTCAAAATTTTATTTTATATCAAGAATATGTTGAATTTCTTGCTAAAATCTTATTTTTAAAAAAGTACTAAAACTACTACTTTTTTTAATTTCTTATAAAATAAGAAAATATTCTCTTTTAATGGTTAAATTTAGGTTATAAATTGTTTAGAAAACTAATTTTAAACAAAAAATATAGAAATAGTACTTTTTGAAAATAATAGTAAATCTACTACTTTTAATACTCTTTTTTTATTAATAATTTTTTTATAGTTTTTCTTCAAAATTTCATTTTATATCAAAAATATATTGAATTTCTTACAAAAATCTTACTTTTAAAAAAGTACTAAATCTACTACTTTTTAAAATTATAAAACTGATTTTAAACAAAAAATATAGAAATACTACTTTTTGAAAATAGTAGTAAATTTACTATTTTTAGTACTCTTTTATATTTATACAGGTTTTTCATTAAAATCGTTTTTAAGTTAAGAATGTGTTAAATTTTTTGCAAAAAGTACATTTTTGAAAAGTACTAAATCTACTACTTTTTCAAATTTCTTAAGAAATAAGGAAAATTTTCGTATTTAATAGTTAAATTTAACTTATAAATTGATGAGAAGTGTATTTTTCATCCAAATCTATAGAAAAACTACTTTTGAAAAATAGTAGTAAATCTACTACATTTACTACTCTTTTTTATTAATAATTTTTTGTTCATTTTTCATTCAAATCTTATTTTATATCAAGAATATATTAAATTTCTTGAAAAAATCTTACTTTTAAAAAAGTACTATATCTACTACTTTTTTAAACTTTTTATTAAAAAAGAAAAATTGTGTTTTAATAGTAGAATTTAGCGTATGAATTGTTTAGAAGTGTTTTTTTTTAATCCAAAAATATGGAAATACTACTTTTTTAAAATAGTAGTAGATATACTACTTTTTTTAATTTGATTATTTTCATATAATTTTCATATATTTGGTTTAAAAAAGCATTATGGCTATAAAAATTACTAAATCTACTACTTTTTTTCTTAAAAATAGTAGTAAATTTAATATATTTTGCTTTATTTTGACAGAATTTAGTGTTTTTGCTTTATTAAAGAGTTTTATTGACAACTACTTAAAGAGAGTTTTGTTAAATTTTTAGAAAAATGTTTAGGAATTACTGTTTTTAGTTTTTGAAATTTTGTTTTTTTAAATTTTATGGTTTTTGTTTTTTGGTTAATTTTTAAAAAAAAGGGATTTTTTTCAAGGTATATTTAAGGTGTCAATATTCCTTTCCTTTGCGTCGATATCCAATCATTGCAACAACTTGAATGTGCTGGGCTGTAAGAAAGAAACGGTAATCCATATAAAGAAAGGCTGCTGAGGAAAACACTCGTAGCACTTTAAGGGTTAAATAACTAAATTAATTAATTTATTTGGCAATTTCCGTTTTTTTTAATTTCATATAAACTTTTATATTTTCTGTTATTTAAAAACTTTTTTGGTAAAATTTTTAAAGTAATCTAAACACTATTTTGTTAGAATTTTTTATATTTTTCTTAAATTCTGTTAATTTTTTTAAATATTTTAACAATTTTTCTTTTTGAAACTTGTGAAATTTATTTTCTGGGTTTTATTTTTATATTTCAAAGGCCATTTGCTTTTATTTGAATATTTTGTTTATTTTTTTTTTTAATTTTAACATAATTTTTGTTTTATTTATTGAATTTCTTTATATTTCTGTTAAATTTCACTTAAAACTTTTAACAAACTAAAACTTTATCATCAATCACTATTATTATGTTATAAATTGGAAAAACATTTTCTTCTTGTTAACAAAAATTTTTCTTCAATTCTATTACAGAGTAGAAAAGAGTGTATTATTATGTTTTTTTTTTCTTGTTTCTTATGTTTGAAATTCAAAATATTGCCAAACCGCTCGACCAAACAAAACGTACCGAACGAGGCGCGCTTACGTACTCATCAGCCAGTCAATGACAGTGATATGGTAGAATAATACACAAACTGTATATAGTAAAGTGGATTTTTCTCACTGTACGTAATGAGTAGAAGTAGTAGTTGTACATGTGTGTGTGTGTGAATTTGTTTGTGGATTTTTGCCAGTAAAAGGAAAATATGAAAAAACAAACAACAACAAAAACCCCCATAATTTTTTTCATTTAAAAACTAATGTCTGCTCTTAGTTGTTAACTCTCTTAGTTTCTGCTCTTTCCTCTTTATGTTTTGTTTGTGTAATTTGTATAGAATTTCAAATATTACGTATAGCAGTGCAAAACGGAATTGCTACAAAAACATTAAGAGAAAAGTTCATTCACTTCGTTGGGCTAACGAACGCTTATTTGTAGGGTTTTTTGTACTTTTATTTTATTTTATAATGCTGATTTTGTTGTTTTTTTTTTTGCTTTGCATTTTCTTTTATATTAAAGTGTGTAGTGTATTGTAGTTAGTAGTAGTATTTTTGTTTTGTTTTTGCTTTCATTGTTATATGGCTTTGGTTCTGGCTGAAAAAAGAAGAAAATTAATGTCATACATATCCATCAAGAGAGTTTTGTTATAAATAGCCAGATATTATGAAGAAATTTTTAATTAAAAACTACTATTTAACAAAAAGTACTAAATTTTGGTACTTTCTTTAAACGTTTTTTTTTTATTTTACTTTCAACAGCAACATTAAAATTACATTTTCTAAAACAAAAAATAATTTTAGGAAATAGTAGTAAATGCACTACTTTTTGATAATAGGACAAAATCTACTACTGTTTTTAAATTTTGTTTTATATATGTTAATTACTGTAAAATTTCGTCCATAAAATGTTTTCATAACAATTTATGAGGAAAAAGTACGTTTTGAAAAATAGTACTAAATTTTATACTTTTTTCTAAAATTTTTTTCTAAAATGTGTTTCTTAATAATTTACAAATTTTACTAACTAACTAACTAACTAACTACTAACGAACTAACTAAACTAACACTACTAACTAACTAACTAACTAACTAAACTAACTAACTAAATAATAACTAACTACTAACTACTAACTAACTAACTAACTAACTAACTAACTAACTACTAACTACTAACTAACTAACTAACTAACTAACTAACTAACTAACTAACTAACTAACTAACCTAAATAACTAACTAACTAACTAACTAACTAAACTAACTAACTAACTACTAAAACTACAGAACTAACTAACTAACTAACTAACTACCTACTACAACTAACTAACTACTAACTAACTTAACTACCCAACTAACTAACTAACTAACTAACTAACTAACTAACTAACTACTAACTAACTACTAACTAACTAACTAACTAACTAACTAACTAACTAACTAACTAACTACTACTAACTAACTAACTAACTAACTAACTAACTACTAACTAACTAACTAACTACCTAACTAACTAACTAACTAACTAACTAACTACTAACTAACTAACTACTAACTAACTAACTAACTAACTAACTAACTAACTACTACTAACTAACTAACTAACTAACTACTAACTAACTAACTAACTAACTAACTAACTACCTAACTAACTACTACTAACTAACTAACTAACTAACTAACTAACTAACTAACTAACTAACTAACTAACTAACTAACTACTAACTAACTACTAACTAACTAACTAACTAACTAACTAACTAACTAACTAACTAACTAACTAACTAACTAACTAACTAACTAACTACTAACTAACTAACTAACTAACTAACTAATAACAACTAACTAACTAACTAACTAACTAACTAACTAACTACTAACTAACTAACTACTAAACTAACTAACTAACTAACTAACTAACTAACTAACTAACTAACTAACTACTAACTAACTAACTAACTAACTAACTAACTAACTAACTAACTAACTAACTAACTACTAACTAACTAACTAACTAACTAACTAACTAACTAACTAACTAACTAACTACTAACTAACTAACTAACTAACTAACTAACTAACTAACTAACTACTAACTAACTAACTAACTAACTAACTACTAACTAACTAACTAACTAACTAACTAACTAACTAACTACTAACTAACTAACTAACTAACTAACTAACTAACTAACTAACTAACTAACTAACTAACTACTAACTAACTAACTAACTAACTCTAACTACTAACTAACTAACTAACTAACTACTAACTAACTAACTAACTAACTAACTAACTACTAACTAACTAACTAACTAACTAACGAACTAACTAACTAACGAACTAACGAACTAACGAACTAACAACTAACTAACTAACTAACTAACTACTAACTAACTACTAACTACTAACTAACTAACTACTAACTAACTAACTAACTACTAACTAACTAACTAACTAACTAACTAACTACTAACTAACTAACTAACTAACTAACTAACTAACTAACTCTAACTAACTAACTACTAACTACTAACTAACTAACTAACTAACTAACTAACTAACTAACTAACTACTAACTAACTAACGAACTAACTAACTAACGAACTAACTACTCTAACTAACTAACTAACTAACTAACTAACTAACTAACTAACTAACTACTAACTAACTAACTAACTAACTAACTAACTAACTAACTAACTAACTAACACTAACTAACTAACTAACTACTAACTAACTAACTAACTAACTACTAACTACTAACTAACTAACTAACTAACTAACTAACTAACTAACTAACTAACTAACTAACTAATACTACTAACTAACTAACTAACTAACTAACTAACTAACTAACTAACTAACTAACTAACTAACTACTAACTAACTAACTAACTAACTAACTAACTAACTAACTACTAACTAACTAACTACTAACTAACTAACTAACTAACTAACTAACTAACTAACTAACTAACTAACTAACTACTAACTAACTAACTAACTACTAACGAACTAACTAACTAACGAACTAACTAACTAACGAACTAACTAACTAAACTAACTAACTAACTAACTAACTAACTAACTACTAACTAACTAACTAACTAACTAACTAACTAACTAGAACTACTACTAACAACTAACTAACTAACTACTAACTAACTAACTAACTAACTACTAACTAACTAACTAACTAACTAACGAACTAACTAACTAAACTAACTAACTAACTAACTAACTAACTACTAACTAACTAACTAACTAACTAACTAACCAACTAACTAACTAACTAACTAACTAACTAACTAACTAACAACTAACTAAACTAACTAACTAACTAACTAACTAACTAACTAACTAACTAACTAACTAACTAGCTAACTAACTAACTAACTAACTAACTAACTAGAACTAACTAACTAACTAACTAACTAACTAACTAACTAACTAACTAACTATAGACTAGACTATAGACTAGACTATAGACTAGACTATAGACTAGACTAGACTAGACTATAGACTAGTCTATAGACTAGACTATAGACTAGACTATAGACTAGACTATAGACTAGATATAGACTAGACTATAGACTAGACTATAGACTAGACTATAGACTAGACTATAGACTAGACTATAGTAGACTAGATTAGACTATAGACTAGACTATAGACTAGACTATAGACTAGACTATAGACTAGACTATAGACTAGACTATAGACTAGACTATAGACTAGACTATAGACTAGACTATAGACTAGACTACAGACTAGATATAGACTAGACTATAGACTAGACTAGAATTTCACTAAACAAAAATAGTAGTAGATTAAGTACTTTTTTCAAAAGTAGTTTTTTGTTTGTTTTCAATAAAAAATAGTTAATAGTTATGTAATACAACGAAGTTTAAGACCTAAATATAAAAAAGTAGTAGGGTGGAGTAATATACATAGGTATTTTTTAAATTTATGCAGAAATTATTTAAAAATATTAATATTTTTTAGAATTATTTTTCTTAATTTATTAATTATTTTATTTTTTGTATTCATTCAATTATCCCTTTTTTATCATTTACTTTAATTACCATTAAAGTTTAAACTAATTTATTAAAATATATTTTTTTTGCAAAAAGAAAGGTGAATGACCGTGCTTAGCATGCGTTTTTTAAATACATATTGTTTTTATGTTTTTGTTGTAGTCATTTGTTTTTCTTTTTTTGCTGATGTTGTTGTTAGTTATCTTCTTTTTTTTGAATTTTTAATATGACACTCTTTGGGTTTGCAATTGTCTCTTATAACAGTTGAATTGTGTCATTTGTATGTTACTCTTTTTATTTTATTGCTTTGCTCTTGACATTTTTGTTGTTGGTTTGGTTTGTCTTCTTTTTTCATACGTTTGTTTTTTGGGAAATTCCAAAGAGAGTCATTAACATGTTGAAAAAAGGCATTGCCAAGTTAGTTTTTCTCCGTCACTGAATGAATTTCCATTTAAGTGATGACATGTAAGGAAGGTGTTCGTTCTTTTTGTGTATGAAGGATTACTTCCGGATTGTTGTTTTATAGAGAAATTATTAAGAGGAAATTACGAGGTTGGGTGGGAAAATTAGTTTAAATTGTGTAAGTTTCTCTAGGTTCGTATTCAAAAGAATGATTCATAGATTAGTCAATAGACGAGTCTATAGACAAGCCCATAGACTGCTCTACTCCATATAATAGTTAGTATGTAGTAAAACAAGTTGAAAGTTAATCCATAGTAAGTACTATTGTTGATAGAAGTTAGTACCTACCTACTATTTCAAAATGTAAGCTTTCAGACTAACTCTAAGAATATACTAACTCCAATCTGTTTATATATTTCAGTAATAAAAATTTTTCCAGTATTTTTACACATTTTCCACTTCTCACACTATTTAAACATTTCCTTAACCATCTCTATCGCCCTTTAATACCGGCATGTAGACGACAACACATTTTCCTTTAATCTGGCAATGCCTTTACACTGTTACTACAACACATTATGCAAAAGCAAAACGAAGAAGAAGTAAAAACATCATAATGACGTTGAAATTTTGCCGGCCTATGTTTGTAAATTACTGTAATTTAGGTTCTTTCAACTTTGTTGTGAGTTGTGAGAGTTCAAAACAACGGGTCAATAACTGGCCGAGTTTTTTGCACTCTCACACAACAGCAACAAAATCAACTACAACAACAATACATAATAATAATAACACAAGCAAAAGCAACAACAAGAAAATAACCCAACATACAAACAGCAACCAAATAATAGACAACAAATTATAATTACAACAATACTTCGGGATGAGTAAAAAAAGTTCATTGCAAAAGTAATTTTTTTTAAGAAATCCTACACATTATTGCTTTTTTGTGTATTTTTTCTTAAACTTTTATTTTTAGCATTATTTATAACGTATTATGCAATAATAATTCCCAAATAAAAACATTGACCCTCCATAAACAATAACACAAGCGAAAAATGTTTTAACAACATACACAAGAGAATTTTTTTTCGCTCTGCATCAGGCATGGAAAATTTAAAATTTGAAATGGTACTAACCAAAGAATATAAAGAAATTGGGTTTTGTCAGTTGGTACCTAAAGGAGTTGTCATTCGGTATCTAACTCTAAGAATGTATTGGTAGAATTTCTGTATAAGTATTGTAGCTCCAACCACTTTCACCACTGATTCTAAACCTAAAACTATAGACTACATAGACTGCAGAATTTACTATAGACTAGATAATATACTACAGTATCAACTGAAATATTGACTAGACTAAAAACTAGACTACGGACTAGATTATAGGCTATACTGCATACTATAGTATACACAAGACTATAGACGAGACTACAGATTAGATTATACTATTGTCTGAACTATAGACTATACTATTGACTAGACTATAGGCTAGGATATAGACTTGACAATAGAAAAGACTATAATAAAGACTAGACTATGGACTAGAATATAGACTATAAATAGACTTTATGCTACACTCTTGCACTAGACTGTATACTATGTATACTATAGTCTATGCACTAGTCACTAGACTATACAAAACAGTAGAATATAAACTTGGATATAGACTAGACTATAGACTATACTATGAACTAGATTATAGACGAGACTATAGACTAGACTATAGACTAGACTATAGACTAGACTATAGACTAGACTATAGACTAAGACTATAGAGACTAGACTATAGACTAGACTATAGACTAGACTATAGACTAGACTATAGACTAGACTATAGACTAGACTATAGACTAGACTATAGACTAACTATAGACTAGACTATAGACTAGACTATAGACTAGTATAGACTAGACTATAGACTAGACTATAGACTAGACTATAGACTAGACTATAGACTAGACTATAGACTAGACTATAGACTAGACTATAGACTAGACTATAGACTAGACTATAGACTAGACTATAGACTAGACTATAGACTAGACTATAGACTAGACTATAGACTAGACTATAGACTAGACTATAGACTAGACTATAGACTAGACTATAGACTAGACTATAGACTAGACTATAGACTAGACTATAGACTAGACTATAGACTAGACTATAGACTAGACTATAGACTAGACTATAGACTAGACTATAGACTAGACTATAGACTAGACTATAGACTAGACTATAGACTTGACTATAGACTAGACTATAGACTAGACTATAGACTAGACTATAGACTAGACTATAGACTAGACTATAGACTAGACTATAGACTAGACTATAGACTAGACTATAGACCAGACTATAGACTAGACTATAGACTAGACTATAGACTAGACTATAGACTAGACTAGACTAGACTAGACTATAGACTAGACTATAGACCAGACTATAGACTAGACTATAGACTAGACTATAGACTAGACTATAGACTAGACTATAGACTAGACTATAGACTAGACTATAGACTAGACTAGACTAGACTATAGACTAGACTATAGACTAGACTATAGACTAGACTATAGACTAGGACTATAGACTAGACTATAGACTAGACTATAGACTAGACTATAGACTAGACTATAGACTAGACTATAGACTAGACTATAGACTAGACTATAGACTAGACTATAGACTAGACTATAGACTAGCTATAGACTAGACTATAGACTAGACTATAGACTAGACTATAGACTAGACTATAGACTAGACTATAGACTAGACTATGGACTAGACTATAGACTAGACTATGGACTAGACAGCAGACTATACTATAGACTAGATAATAGACTACACTATAAACATAAATATTGACTAGACTACGGACTAGATTAGGCTATACTGCAGACTAGACTAAAAACTAGACTACGGACTAGATTATGACTGTACTGCAGACTATACACAAGACTATAGACGAGACTACAGATTAGATTATACTGTTGTCTAAACTATAGACTAGACTATAGGCTAGGATATAGACTTGTCAATAGAAAAGACTATAATATAGACTAGACTATGGACTAGAATATAGTCTATGTTATAGTGTACACCATGGACCAGACTATAGGCTACACTCTTGACTAGAGTGTATACTATGTATACTATAGACTAGTCTATGTACTATGCATTAGACTATACAATACACTAGATTATAAACTTGGGTATAGACTAGACTATACTAGACTATACAATACAGTAGACTATAAACTATGCTATAGACTTACTATGAACTAGACTATAGACTAGACTATGGACTAGACTATAAACTAAACTAGATCATATACAGCTTGGCAAAAATTATTTGGAAACTGCTGTTGGAAAGTACGTACTGAATTTTCCATGCCTGCTCAGCATTTAAATTCCAAAACACTTTGTTAATCAACAGCTCAGATGTTAAAATTACATACACACTTTTGCATATAAATTAATACGAATATTTATTATTTAAAATGCCAAAAATTCTACTCAAACACAGAAATTTCCGCATTTCATACACACTTACAAAAACAATTATTGTTCAGCTGAAAATGTTTGTTTATATTTTTTTGCTGCTGCTGTTGCTTCTTCTTATTGATTATGAGTGAAGCTGACGCTGATGTTTCATTTAATAAACAGATTTGACCAAAAACCAAACAAATATACTTACGTACCAAAATTAGCATATGTAGGTACATATGTAAGTAAACCACAAACATACGCACTCACTCATTTACTCAATTTATACACCAACGGATTAAAAGCAAAACAAAAAGAAAGAAATTAATAAAATAAGCAAAAAAAGTGTGATATCACTTTCGTGCGAAGTAGTTGTTGTTGCCGTTGTGTTTATGACAGAGTTCAATGTTCTTAAAATCAAAACAAAACGCAAAAACAATTGAAAACAGAATTTCTATCAACGTGCAAAAACAAAACATAAACACACGCACACACAGAATATATTCACATACAAAAACCAATGAGTAGTAAAGGAAAGAGTTTAATTTTTAACGTGTAAAATGTTAAGAGAATTTACAAAGCGAAAAAAAAGAGAATGTGTAAATTTTACAACTTGTTTAAAGGGTTACCGAGGTTATAAAAAATATTAAAACAGACTCAAATCAGCACTAAGAAAAAGCGGGATGTTATTACTTATATAGACTAGACCAAGGGTTTCCCCCCTTTTTTTAGTTTTCGGACCCCGGAGCATGTAAAGAAAACAGTGAAAATGTGGAACACTTTCCTTATAATTACCAGGCATTCGTCGACATTATAGACTAATAGATTTCCTGGTAATTCATCTTTTCTATCCACCTCTAGTCTAGTCCCTAGTGTAGTCTTGTCTGTCTAGTCTATAGTCTAGTCTATAGTCTAGTCTATAGTCTAGTCTATAGTCTAGTCTATAGTCTAGTCTATAGTCTATAGTCTAGTCTATAGTCTAGTCTATAGTCTAGTCTATAGTCTAGTCTATAGTCTAGTCTATAGTCTAGTCTATAGTCTAGTCTATAGTCTAGTCTATAGTCTAGTCTATAGTCTAGTCTATAGTCTAGTCTATAGTCTAGTCTATAGTCTAGTCTATAGTCTAGTCTATAGTCTAGTCTATAGTCTAGTCTATAGTCTAGTCTATAGTCTAGTCTATAGTCTAGTCTATAGTCTAGTCTATAGTCTAGTCTATAGTCTAGTCTATAGTCTAGTCTATAGTCTAGTCTATAGTCTAGTCTATAGTCTAGTCTATAGTCTAGTCTATAGTCTAGTCTATAGTCTAGTCTATAGTCTAGTCTATAGTCTAGTCTATAGTCTAGTCTATAGTCTAGTCTATAGTCTAGTCTATAGTCTAGTCTATAGTCTAGTCTATAGTCTAGTCTATAGTCTAGTCTATAGTAGTCTAGTCTATAGTCTAGTCTCTAGTCTTAGTCTATAGTCTAGTCTATAGTCTAGTCTATAGTCTAGTCTATAGTCTAGTCTATAGTCTAGTCTTAGGTTAGTCTATAGTCTAGTCTATAGTCTAGTCTATAGTCTAGTCTATAGTCTAGTCTATAGTTAGTCTATAGTCTAGTCTATAGTCTAGTCTATAGTCAGTCTATAGTCTAGTCTATAGTATAGTCTAGTCTATAGTCTAGTCTATAGTCTAGTCTATAGGTCTAGTCTATAGTCTAGTCTATAGTCTAGTATAGTCTAGTCTATAGTCTAGTCTATAGTCTAGTCTATAGTCTAGTCTATAGTCTAGTCTATAGTCTAGGTCTATAGGTCTAGTCTATAGTTCTAGTTATAGTCTGTCTATAGTCTAGTCTATAGTCTAGTCTTATAGTCTAGTCTATAGTCTAGTCTATAGTCTAGTCTATAGTCTAGTCTATAGTCTAGTCTATAGTCTAGTCTATAGTCTAGTCTATAGTCTAGTCTATAGTCTAGTCTATAGTCTAGTCTATAGTCTAGTCTATAGTCTAGTCTATAGTCTAGTCTATAGTCTAGTCTATAGTCTAGTCTATAGTCTATAGTCTAGTCTATAGTCTAGTCTATAGTCTAGTCTATAGTCTAGTCTATAGTCTCGTCTATAGTCTAGTCTATAGTCTAGTCTATAGTCTAGTCTATAGTCTAGTCTATAGTCTAGTCTATAGTCTAGTCTATAGTCTAGTCTATAGTCTAGTCTATAGTCTAGTCTATAGTCTAGTCTATAGTCTAGTCTATAGTCTAGTCTATAGTCTAGTCTATAGTCTAGTCTATAGTCTAGTCTATAGTCTAGTCTCTTATAGTCTATAGTCTAGTCTATAGTCTAGTCTATAGTCTAGTCTATAGTCTAGTCTATAGTCTAGTCTATAGTCGTCTAGTCTATAGTCTAGTCTATAGTCTAGTCTATAGTCTAGTCTATAGTCTAGTCTATAGTCTAGTCTATAGTCTAGTCTATAGTCTAGTCTATAGTCTAGTCTATAGTCTAGTCTATAGTCTAGTCTATAGTCTAGTCTAGTCTATAGTCTAGTCTATAGTCTAGTCTATAGTCTAGTCTATAGTCTAGTCTATAGTCTAGTCTATAGTCTAGTCTATAGTCTAGTCTATAGTCTAGTCTATAGTCTAGTCTATAGTCTAGTCTATAGTCTAGTCTATGGTCTAGTCTATGGTCTAGTCTATAGTCTAGTCTATAGTATAGTCTATAGTCTAGTCTATAGTATAGTCTATAGTCTAGTCTATAGTCTAGTCTATAGTCTTGTCTATAGTCTAGTCTATAGTCTAGTCTATAGTCTAGTCTATAGGTTAGTCTATAGTCTAGTCTATAGTATAGTCTATAGTCTAGTCTATAGTCTAGTCTATAGTCTAGTCTATGGTCTAGTCTATAGTCTAGTCTATAGTCTAGTCTATAGTCTAGTCTATAGTCTAATCTATGGTCTAGTCTATAGTCTAGTCCATAGTCTATAGTCTAGTCCATAGTCTAGTCTATAGTCTAGTCTATAGTCTAGTCTATAGTCTAGTCTATAGTCTAGTCTATAGTCTAGTCTATAGTCTAGTCTATAGTCTAGTCCATAGTCTAGTCTATAGTCTAGTCTATAGTTTAGTCTATAGTCTAGTCTATAGTTTAGTCTATAGTCTAGTCTATAGTTTAGTCTATAGTCTAGTCTATAGTCTAGTCTATAGTCTAGTCTATAGTCTAGTCTATAGTCTAGTCTATAGTCTAGTCTATTATAGTCTAGTCTATAGTCTAGTCTATAGTCTAGTCTATAGTCTAGTCTATAGTCTAGTCTATAGTCTAGTCTATAGTCTAGTCTATAGTCTAGTCTATAGTCTAGTCTATAGTCTAGTCTATAGTCTAGTCTATAGTCTAGTCTATAGTCTAGTCTATAGTCTAGTCTATAGTCCACTCTATAGTCTAGTCTATAGTCTAGTCTATAGTCTAGTCTATAGTCTAGTCTATAGTCTAGTCTATAGTCTAGTCTATAGTCTAGTCTATAGTCTATTCTATAGTCTAGTCTATAGTCTAGTCTATAGTCTAGTCTATAGTCTAGTCTATAGTCTAGTCTATAGTCTAGTCTATAGTCTAGTCTATAGTCTAGTCTATAGTCTAGTCTATAGTCTAGTCTATAGTCTAGTCTATAGTCTAGTCTATAGTCTAGTCTATAGTCTAGTCTATAGTCTAGTCTATAGTCTAGTATATAGTCTAGTCTATAGTCTAGTCTATAGTCTAGTCTAGTCTATAGTCTAGTCTATAGTCTAGTCTATAGTCTAGTCTAGTCTACAGTCTAGTCTATAGTCTAGTCTATAGTCTAGTCTATAGTCTAGTCAAATAGTCTAGTCTATAGTCTAGTCAAATAGTCTAGTCTATAGTCTAGTCTATAGTCTAGTCTATAGTCTAGTCTATAGTCTAGTCTATAGTCTAGTCTATAGTCTAGTCTATAGTCTAGTCTATAGTCTAGTATATAGTCTAGTCTATAGTCTAGTCTATAGTCTAGTCTATAGTCTAGTCTATAGTCTAGTCTATAGTCTAGTCTATAGTCTAGTCTATAGTCTAGTCTATAGTCTAGTCTATAGTCTAGTCTATAGTCTAGTCTATAGTCTAGTCTATAGTCTAGTCTATAGTCTAGTCTATAGTCTAGTCTATAGTCTAGTATATAGTCTAGTCTATAGTGTAGTCTATAGTCTAGTCTATAGTCTAGTCTATAGTCTAGTCTATGGTCTAGTCTATAGTGTAGTCTATAGTCTAGTCTATAGTCTAGTCTATAGTCTAGTCTATAGTCTAGTCTATAGTCTAGTCTATAGTCTAGTCTATAGTCTAGTCTATAGTCTAGTCTATAGTCTAGTCTATAGTCTAGTCTATAGTCTAGTCTATAGTCTAGTCTATAGTCTAGTCTATAGTCTAGTCTATAGTCTAGTCTATAGTCTAGTCTATAGTCTAGTCTATAGTCTAGTCTATAGTCTAGTCTATAGTCTAGTCTATAGTCTAGTCTATAGTCTAGTCTATAGTCTAGTCTATAGTCTAGTATATAGTCTAGTCTATAGTCTAGTCTATAGTCTAGTCTAGTCTAGTCTAGTCTATAGTCTAGTCTATAGTCTAGTCTAGTCTACAGTCTAGTCTATAGTCTAGTCTATAGTCTAGTCTATAGTCTAGTCAAATAGTCTAGTCTATAGTCTAGTCAAATAGTCTAGTCTATAGTCTAGTCTATAGTCTAGTCTATAGTCTAGTCTATAGTCTAGTCTATAGTCTAGTCTATAGTCTAGTCTATAGTCTAGTCTATAGTCTAGTATATAGTCTAGTCTATAGTCTAGTCTATAGTCTAGTCTATAGTCTAGTCTATAGTCTAGTCTATAGTCTAGTCTATAGTCTAGTCTATAGTCTAGTCTATAGTCTAGTCTATAGTCTAGTCTATAGTCTAGTCTATAGTCTAGTCTATAGTCTAGTATATAGTCTAGTCTATAGTGTAGTCTATAGTCTAGTCTATAGTCTAGTCTATAGTCTAGTCTATGGTCTAGTCTATAGTGTAGTCTATAGTCTAGTCTATAGTCTAGTCTATAGTCTAGTCTATAGTCTAGTCTAAGTCTAGTCTATAGTCTAGTCTATAGTCTAGTCTATAGTCTAGTCTATAGTCTAGTCTATAGTCTTCTGTAGAAGTTTTCAACATGAAGAGAAAGAGGAGACAGTCTTCACTTTGCCTGACATTGTCCGACCTGAGATGAGCATATTGGTCGAAAATAATGATTTATTGGTTGATTAAAGTCAAATTTTCAAACAATAAATGTTTCCTATATTATGGATTATTTATAACGATATTTTAAATTCGGTTGCAATAAGGAAATCTTTTAACGGACATACAATTTAGTATGGCAACACTTCTTGTATGAAATATGTCTTTGCTAAATAGTGTTTGTCAGCAATGTGATAGTAAAGACAGCAACCACAAAATACTGGTATTTTCGTGTTGAATTTACACTTACAGAAAAAGTTTAAAAAGTTATAGTTTTTGTTTGTAAGAAATTCAATTTCATAAAATCTCGTAGTATTTTTATTCAAATTTCTTTCGTTGCAAATATTAACAATTTTCCAACCTATTTTCTTTTCAATTAAAACTCCATGTTTTTACATTTCATTAATAATTTTTATTGTGTGTGTTTTATTGTTTATATTATTTTATTGTTATTTTTATTAATATTGTTGTTTGATTTCTTCATTCTTAATTTTAGTATAAAGTTGGAAATTTTTAGATTTTCTAAGTTATTATTAGGGGTAGAATAGTTATATGGGATGATTAGTTAAGGGAGAGATGGGTTATATAGAAGATATTTGTATATAGACTATGTATATTTTAATAGACTTGTTGCTTATAGTAGAAATATATAATATAATATATTTTTCGTTACTTTTTTCAAGAATATTTTTTTTTTTTTTTTTTTTTTTTTGTAAGAAATTTGGAGTTTAATAAAAATTATTTCAAATAAGGGTCACATTTTGCAAACCACATAGCCGTCATCCATAATCAAATGAAAGGACTTTTGAATATCTTTCTTTTGATATACATATTGCCTATGTATACCTTTATACATAGGTATTTTGAACACAGCATACGAAATGTTTTAAAAATTCTGGAAAAATCATGAGTTTTTTCGCAATTTTGTTCACATCTTGGTTATTTAAGAACCTACATATGTTTTTGGCTGATTTTAAATAGCAAACATCTTGACAGCATGTCCAATAGGATTATTGAAGATTTTGACCCTAAAGATATCTGGGGTCTACAAAAAAACTATCTATAAAAACATAGGGACAGACAGCCACTTAGATGAACCTAACCAAATCGACTTCGTTATAATCTATAGTCTAGTCTACAGCCTTGTCTATAATCTAGCCTATGGTCTAGTTTAAAGTTTAGACTATAGTCTAGTCTATAGTTTAGTCTATAGTCCATAGACTAGTCTATAGTCTCGTCTATAGTCTAGTCTATAGTCTAGTCTATAGTCTAGTCTATAGTCTAGTCTATAGTCTAGTCTATACTCTAGTCTATAGTCTAGTCTGTAGTCTATTCTATAGTTATAGACTATAGTCTATTATATAGTCTAGTCTATAGTCTAGTCTATGGTCTAGTCCATAGTCTAGTCTATGGTCTAGTCCATAGTCTAGTCTATAGTTTAGTCTATAGTCCAGCATATATAGTCTAGTAGACTATAGTCTAGTCTATAGTCTTGACTATAGTGTAGTCTATAGTGTAGTCTATAGTCTAGTCTATAGTCTAGTCTATAGTCTAGTCTATAGTCTAGTCTATAGTCTAGTCTATAGTCTAGTCTAGAGTCTAGTCTATGTCTAGTCTATAGTCTAGTCTATAGTCTAGTCTGTAGTCTAGTCTTGTCTATAGTCTAGTCTTGTCTATAATCTAGTCTTGTCTATAGTCTAGTCTAATCTATAGTCTAGTCTTTTTTATAGTCTAGTCAATAGTCTAGTCTATAGTCTAGTCTATAGTCTAGTCTATAGTCTAATCTATAGTCTAGTCTATAGTCTAGTCTATAGTCTAGTCTATAGTCTAGTATATAGTCTAGTCTATAGTCTAGTATAGTCTAGTCTATAGTCAAGTCTATAGTCTAGTCTATAGTCAAGTCTATATTCAAGTCTATAGTCTAGTCTATATTCTAGTCTATAGTCTAGTCTATAGTCCAGTCTATAGTCTAGTCTAAAGTCTAGTCTAAAGTCTAGTCTATAGTCAAGGCTATAGTCTAGTCTAGTCTATAGTTTAGTCTATAATCTAGTATATAATCTAGTCTATTGTCTAGTTTATAGTATAGTCTATAGTATAGTCTTCAGTCTAGTCTATAGTGTAGTGTATAGTCTAGTCTATAATCTAGTATGTAGTCTAATCTATAGTCTAGTCTATAGTCAAGGCTATAGTCTATAGTCTAGTATATAGTCTAGTCTATAGTCCAGTCTATAGTCTAGTCTATAGTCAAGGCTATAGTCTAGTCTATAGTTTAGTCTATAATCTAGTATATAATCTAGTCTATTGTCTAGTTTATAGTATAGTCTATAGTATTGTCTTCAGTCTAGTCTATAGTCTAGTCTAAAGTCTAGTCTATAGCCTAGTCTATAGTCTAGTCTATAGTCTAATCTATAGTCTAGTCTATAGTCTAGTCTATAGTCTAGTCTATAGTCTAGTCTATAGTCTAGTATATAGTCTAGTCTATAGTCAAGTCTATAGTCTAGTCTATAGTCAAGTCTATAGTCTAGTCTATAGTCTAGTCTATATTCTAGTCTATAGTCTAGTCTATAGTCCAGTCTATAGTCTAGTCTAAAGTCTAGACTAGTCAAGTCTAGTCAAGTCTATAGTCAAGGCTATAGTCTAGTCTATTTTCTAGTCTATAGTCTACTCTATAGACTAGATATAGTCTATAATCTAGTCTATAGTTTAGTCTATAATCTTGTATATAATCTAGTCTATTGTCTAGTCTATAGTATAGTCTATAGTATAGTCTTCAGTCTAGTCTATAGTCTAGTCTATAGTGTAGTGTATAGTCTAGTCTATAATGTAGTATGTAGTCTAGTCTATTGTCTAGTCTATATTCAAGTCTATAGTTTAGTCTAAATTTATCTATATGTAATGTAATAGATTTCATGTTTAATATCGAATGCCTTCATCTTAAAAAAAGGAACTTAACAATCACATTTAACTCTATCAAAAATGTTTTCACTTGACCCCTGACCTTCTAACAATGTTCTTAAAATGACAATTGTTTCATCATGTTTCTTTTAAATAAAAATTTTCCTTGAATTTATAATTTGTTTTATTAATCCATAAATTTAAACTCCATTTTCTGTTTATAGTTTTAAATATTTGTGTTTGTTTTATTGTATAGATAATATTGTTGCTGTTTTTGTTGTTTTTTCTTGTAATTTTTTGGTTATTGCTTAAATTATTAATTGTGTTTATAATTAAATATTAATATTTGATTTTTGTTTTATACCTTTCTTTTCAGTTTAATTTAAATATTAAAAGCGATTTTAAAAGCATTTATAAATTTTTTTTGTTTAAAAGCTTTAGATGTTGTTTTTTTTTATAATATTTATTGTTTATTTTGTTGCTGCAATTAAATTAATTTTTTTTAAATTAAAACATTAATAAACATATACACATTTTAAGCAAATTCTAAAAAAAAGGGTTTTGATCTGAAGGGGTTTTAACCCTTTTGAAAAAAAAACTTTTAATTTAAAAAGTTAAAACGTTTGGATATAAAAACATAAACTTTGGTTAAATGTTATAAATTTTTTTACAATTATAAAAATATTTTAAAAGCATTAAAATTTAATAAAATTACTGTTTAATTTTATCATTTTTGCAGATTTTATATTAAATTTAATTTTATTTTTATATAAAATTTGTAAAACTTAAAATAATAAATATGTATAATTTAATAATAATAATAAAAAATTCTTAAATTTTTGTGGGGTTAATACTTAAATAATAAACAATTATAAAGGGGAAGTTGTTAAAAAATGTTTAAAAAAACATAAAACCTTTCAAATTTTAAAATTTAGCAAAATATAAAAAAAAAGTTTTAAAAGATTTATTTTAAATTATTGTGTAATTTTTCTTTTTTTTTTTCTAAAATTAACACTCTTTAAGAGGTTAGTTTATCATAATAAAAATAATAATAAAAATTTTAAATTACATTAAAAAAATACTTGTTTAAACTTAACAGTTAAATTATATTTAAAATTAAAAAAACTTATGCAAAAAGCTTTTTTTTATTAACAGGTTTTTGTTTAAAAGTTTCCTTTTTGTATTTATTGCTGCGTTTGTTGATTCTGTTGCTGATGCTGGGTCTCGTAACGTTGTCTTAAAGCGGTCAAAGCACTTAATAATCTACTATTGGCTGCATCTAAAGCTGCTATCTGTTGTCCCTGTTCCTCAATCACCTTTTGCTTGTGCGACAAAGCCAAAGACATTTTCAATTGTTCACGTCTGAGCTCTTCCTCCATGGTTATCAATCTGTCAAATATAAAATTTCTGCTTTTTTAACAAAATTCAATTTTCTTTTTATAATTTAAAAGCAAATAAAAGTAACTCACCGATCAATAATACTCCTCATGGTGGATTCTGATTGTAGACTTAAATTATTGCCGGCCAAGGAACCCGATGTGCCATTGGGTCCCTGTTGAAAACCATTGCAACGTTGTAAAGCGAAAAGTTCATCACTGGAATCTCTCAGTTCGGCCTCATCACGATCTAAAGTGTGTCGCAAAGTGTCAAGAGTTTCTTGCAGCAATTGTATTTCGCCATTTTGATCAAAACTGCTGAGAGCGGTGGAATTGGAAACATGCTGGAAGCCACCACCATTTGAGGTGTTATTCATATGAGTGCGAGGCTGACGACGACGTTTATTGCCTTCATGTGGGGGGCAGTGACCTGAAAAAGGGAACAAATTAATAAATTTGAGGTTAAATATGATTAAAAATGGAAATTTAAAGAGAAGGTTAGGTTGCAGACTAGACTATAGATTAAACTATAAACTAGACTATTAACTAGACTATAGACTAAACTACAGATTAGACTATAGACTCAACTATAGACTAGACTATAGACTAGACTATAGACTAGACTATAGACCAGACTATAGACTAGACTATAGACCTAGACTATAGACTAGACTTTAGACTAGACTATAGACTAGACTTTAGACTAGACTATAGCCTAGACTTTAGACTATACTATAGACTAGCTATAACTAGACTATAGACTAGACTATAGACTGACTATAGACTAGACTATAGACTAGACTATAGACTAGACTATAGACTAGACTATAGACTAGACTATAGACTAGACTATAGACTAGACTATAGACTAGACTATAGACTAGACTATAGACTAGACTATAGACTAGACATAGACTAGACTATAGACTAGACTATAGACTAGACTAGACTATAGTCTAGACTATAGACTAGACTATAGACTAGACTATAGACTAGACTATGGAACTAAGCTAGACTATATACTAGACTATAGACTAGACGATAGACTAGACTATAACTAGACTATAGACTAACTAAGACTAGACTATAGACTAGACTATAGACTAGACTATAGACTAGACTATAGACTAGACTAGAGACTAGACTATAGACTAGACTATAGACTAGACTATAGACTAGACTATAGACTAGACTATAGACTAGACTATAGACTAGACTATAGACTAGACTATAGACTAGACTATAGACTAGACTATAGACTAGACTATAGACTAGACTATAGACTAGACTATACACTAGACTATAGACTGGACTATAGACTAGACTATAGACTAGACTATAGACTAGACTATAGACTAGACTATAGACTAGACTATAGACTAGACTATAGACTAGACTATAGACTAGACTAGACTATAGTCTAGACTATAGACTAGACTATAGACTAGACTATAGACTAGACTATAGACTAGACTATAGACTAGACTAGACTATAGACTAGACTATAGACTAGACTATAGACTAGACTATAGACTAGACTATAGACTAGACTATAGACTAGACTATAGACTAGACTATAGACTAGACTATAGACTAGACTATAGACTAGACTATAGACTAGACTATAGACTAGACTATAGACTAGACTATAGACTAGACTATAGACTAGACTAGACTAGACTATACACTAGACTATAGACTGGACTATAGACTAGACTATAGACTAGACTATAGACTAGACTATAGACTAGACTATAGACTAGACTATAGACTAGACTATAGACTAGACTATAGACTAGACTATAGACTAGACTATAGACTAGACTATAGACTAGACTATAGACTGGACTATAGACTAGACTATAGACTAGACTATAGACTAGACTATAGACTAGACTATAGACTAGACTATAGACTAGACTATAGACTAGACTATAGACTAGACTATAGACTAGACTATAGACTAGACTATAGACTAGACTATAGACTAGACTATAGACTAGACTATAGACTAGACTATAGACTAGACTATAGACTAGACTATAGACTAGACTATAGACTAGACTATAGACTAGACTATAGACTAGACTATAGACTAGACTATAGACTAGACTATAGACTAGACTAGACTAGACTATAGACTAGACTATAGACTAGACTATAGACTGGACTATAGACTGGACTATAGACTAGACTATAGACTAGACTATAGACTAGACTATAGACTAGACTATAGACTAGACTATAGACTAGACTATAGACTAGACTATAGACTAGACTATAGACTAGACTATAGACTAGACTATAGATCGACTATAGACTAGACTATAGACTAGACTATAGACTAGACTATAGGACCTAGGACTATAGACTAGACTATAGACTAGACTATAGACTAGACTATAGACTAGACTATAGACTAGACTAATAGACTAGACTATAGACTAGACTATAGACTAGACTATAGACTAGACTATAGACTAGACTATAGACTAGACTATAGACTAGACTATAGACTAGACTATAGACTAGACTATAGACTAGACTATAGACTATACTATAGACTAGACTATAGACTAGACTATAGACTAGACTATAGACTAGACTATAGACTAGACTATAGACTAGACTATAGACTAGACTATAGACTAGACTATAGACTAGACTATAGACTAGACTATAGACTAAACTATAGACTAGACTATAGGACCTAGACTATAGACTAGATTATAGACTAGACTATAGACTAGACTATAGACTAAACTATAGACTAGACTATAGACTAGACTATAGACTAGACTATAGACTAGACTATAGACTAGACTATAGACTAAACTATAGACTAGACTATAGACTAGACTATAGACTAGATTATAGACTAGACTATAGACTAGACTATAGACTAAACTATAGACTAGACTATAGACCAGACTATAGACTAGACTATAAACTCTATAGTCTATAGAATCTATGTATAGTCTACATAGATTAGACAATAGACTAGAATCCCTAAAAAACCAATTCCATTTCCTTACCTTCTGTATCTGTTGAACTATCCGACAAAGTTCTAGCCGAATCCAAACTCAATCTGCGCTGATAACGGCCATTTCCCGCCATAATCAAAGAGACTGGATTATTGCCATACTGCTGTTGCTGTTGTTGGCCAGAACGTGAGGGATTATTGTATATTGCCACAGTGCCAGGATGTATACCATTACTACCCGCTGACGAAGCTGAAGAAGACGTCAAATAACTACCATTATTGAGAGGAGCATAAATATCCTCCCGTTTAAATTGAGGATTAGTACGTGGCATACGTTGCTGCTGCTGTTGTGCGGAGTTATTAAAACCCGGCATATTCGAGCTAGAGGCTGAAGATGTACTGCCACCACTTAAAGTGCGTTGAGCATCCAAGTGGCCATGAGAGGGTGATTTCAAAAGCTTATTAACTGGGGCATAATTGTGATAATTATCATTGGAAAGTCTTTCCTCACTAGAGGAGGGCGTTAGAGGAGCAGCATTATTTAATAAAGCAGCTCGTGCAGCCACCATACCACCGCCATTTGAGTTCTTAGAAGATCTATTATTACCCGCACCACCGAACAGTTGTTGATGAGCTGTCAAACCGCCATTATTAAACGAACGTTGCTGTTGGTTGTGGTGATGGTGGTGATGATGATGATGGTGGTTGGCTTGTGAAGAGGGGGTGGAAGTGTTTTGCAATTGATAGCTGGGATTTTTGAAAGCCAAAGGAGCTGCCGACGATTTCGGTTGCTGTTGAGACTCTAAAGCGCTTTGAGTATTTATGCTTTGGTAACCAGAACTAGAACCATGACTGGTTTTGCCCGACAATTGTTCCTTATTTTTGTGATTGCCCGCTGGCTGCACCTCACCCACTACTGCATGCTCTTCGGCATATTTGAAGAGATCATCTAAATCCTCCAGATTCATGGGCATATTCGAATTGGTATTGGAGTCACGGGGTCTTTGGTAATTGGGCATTTTGTGTGACAAAGGAGAGCTGGAATGATCGGGTATGCCCAGATTTAATTTACTAGGAGTACGATCACTCAAAGTTAAACTCAAGGTGGAATTGTTTAACAATCTTTGCTGTTGCTGCTGTTTCTGTTGTTGGGCATTTAACATGCTTACCGTAGTGCCCACCACACCCTGATTGTTTTGGTTCTTTAGCAAAGGAGTGGGTGATTTGCGCACAAAAGCACTGTTGGTGTCAAGGCCAGAAATTTGTATAAAATCTCCGGTGGACTCATCATAATTATTATTATTGCCTCTGGGCAGAGTGGTGGCTCTTATTTGTCCTCCTCCGGTGGAGGAGCTAACCTCACTGTCATTGCCATTGTGGCTAACGGTGGAGAGATTACCATTTGAACTGGCCGCTGTATAATACAAACGTTCCATGGTATTTGAAGCGCTGGCATTGGGTGCGGGGGGACAATGATGTGTCACACCGGCCGGCATCATCAGCTGTGAAGAACTAGCTATAGAACTTTGGCTTTGGGCATGCTGCATACCTCCTGTATAGGATAAGGCCGCAATAGAACTCTGTGAATTCGAGTGCCTTTTATCCATATTCGTAAGACTTTGTTGCTGCTGCTGTTGTTGTTGCTGTTGCAATATACCATTTACTGTGGGATCATTATAACGGAAAATATTCTTTTCCAAAGAGCTAGGAGTCAAAACTCCACGCATTATACCCCTTTCTGCTGGTACCGGTTTTGTGACTACGGCATGCTGCGGCTGAGCCAATTGGGCCTGTTGCTGCTGCACCACCCCTCCGGCTGTGGAGCCGCCCGCTGAACTACATGAAGTCATCATTTCATCGGGATTACGATTCTCTTGATTTTCACTTGTCGAGGAGGTGGACATCATCATATTGTGGCTGGGTAAATGTTGCATATAATTGTTACTTTCTTTGGCTTTGGTAATTTCATCTAATATATGTTGCAAAGGATCTAGATCTTGTTGTCTAGCCTCCGGCAATTTGGTAACACTTTCGCTGAGTAGCATGTGTAAAATAGACAATTGTTTGCCTTGATCTATATAGCCAGCCCAGTCAAGAATAGATTCAGGGTTAGTATGCTCCGGCCGGGTGGAAATATTTTGTAAGAATTCCTTCATTTTGGGAGCCTCTTGTTCTAGGAAATCATTAAGAAATTCCATGAAATTTTCCTTACCCTGGAAACGGGTGAAATTAGCCAAGGTTTGTAGGGTTTTGGCCACCAGGGTTAAATTGCGGGTAGCGCGGGAAGAGGGAAGTTCTAGAAATAAAACATAGACATTATTAACCATAACCATTATATCCTCTTCAAAAAACAAATTACTTACCATTGGTTATATTAAAAAGACTGGGTGACAATATGGCTGGACACAGGAAACGCAAAAATATGGAAGCCGATATCAAGTTATCCGCCATATCCTGACGTCCCAGCTGCTCTAGCCTCTCACGGAAGGTGGCAAAACAATTGCGCAGTTGTGGTGGAAAATGCTTGCTCGACTCGTAGATACACTGCCAAGCATTGCGTACGGCTGCTCTTAAAGAAGCCTGTTGTCGTGTTAGCGAACCAGTCGCTTTGGTAGGATCCACCTCACAATCACGATCCGATTGTATGATCTCATTAATGGGCCCTGCCAAAGTATCCTGCAAATACTGCTCCCCGGTCAACTTTAAAAATGCCTCCATACTCTTAGTGGCCAAAGAATTGCCGCGGAAGGTCAAACGTTGATCGCCCACTCTCAACAAATCCAAGGCCACCACATCGGTGAGGAAAGCTCCTGCCAAACCTTGAGCATGCATCAGCAAAACCAAAGATTGACCTATATCCTCTTTGGCCTTAACGCCAATAACCGGTTCCAAGGTTTCGCACACTTTCTTATAGTTTTCCTTGAGATAAGCCAGAAAATCGGCATAAACATTGATTGGCAAAATGTCAATACTCTGGAAGCGACACTTAATGCGCAACGTGGGTATAACCTCTTTGCCATTACGATTAAGACTATCATTCTTCTCGCTGAGTATTGGATACCAATCTTCGGAAAACAAACGTGTGGTCACCTCGTGTATGGGTATCTTTACGGAGCCCACAAACATATGCTTATCGCGTTTCTTTTTCTTCTCCACTTCACGGAAAACGTTAACGGTAATGACATTTATGTCGGGTATATCGGGAAAGTCGAAATATTCACCCCAGAAGAGTAAATCGGTTTGTAGTTTAACACTAGTACGCCCGTAAAGGGTCTTATCGAGATGTAATTCGCAAAAGTATTTTTTCTTTGGTGGTAGATTTTTGGCCTCGTATATCCACATTTTCAGAGAGTTGTCTGTGTGGCGGGTGTGTTCAGCATTCGGTGCTATTGACTTGCGCAACGAATATATCCAGAGGTCACGTTCCTGACGTGAGCCACAGGAATAATAACGTTCGCCGCGAGGTCCGCCACGTACCTGAAAACAATAGCGGCGTCCTAAAACGGATTGATGTACGGGTGCCACACCCACAGCACCGGTGCAAGAGAGATCTGTGAAAAGAACAAGTTTATAATGAAGTCGTGTTAAAATATTTTATTTTTGAATAGGAAACTTACCGATGGTTGACATTACAGCGTGACTGGAAAGTAAACTTTCATGAGAACGAGAGCCTCGTAAACCGCCTGAACCTCGTTTAGTGCGTTCAAGTTTGGTCACAGATTTTGTACGTTTTAAAGGATTCGATCTATAAAAATATAAAGAAAATTAGAAATTAATAAGGATCAAAATACTAGCAGAATTTAGATACAAGTCAACAAAATGTCAAACGAATGTGCGAAAGTTTTTATTCAAAATTGTCAAAGTATGATTTTCGAACCTTGGGGATATCAAGGAATAATAATTAATCAACAGATTAAGACCCGACTTAACTAATTTCTAGCTGCGATCAATTGTTGATCGTTTCTATTTGAAATAAAGAAATAAATATTTTAGTCAATCTGTATTAAAACAGTCTGTTTATTAATAAATAACAAATAAATTTTGTTATAATCACCCTGTAAAAAAAATAGCAGGACTATCAGCTAAACTACAATTATGACTACAAACCACAGGCATCAAAAATATGTTAAACATTTTGTAGAAAAAGTATAACGCATCATTACTTTCAACATTTCCTCTAAAAAGAAAAGAGAAACGATTGCCAAAACTCTTGCCAAGTTTAAATTACAAAAGCCCAGCCTTCAAAAACATTTTCTTAATAAATATTCCTGCTCACTGCCAATATATTTATTTTTTTTTTCAACAACTCATTTTCATCCAACTTTTTTGCCAAAAAATCTAAAACCAATCAAATTTGTATTATCAAGTCTATAAACTTAACTTGTCTTCATTAAATTCGTTACATTTCAAACATTTTTAAACTATTTCTTTAGGTTTTTTTTTGCTACAAAACCTCTTTTCCTGCGGCTAACACACCCTCAGGAAATTTTTTTTAGATAACTTAATTTATTTTACAGGCATTTGGCCAACAAGTCAATCGAACACCGGAAAATGAGTTTTAAGAAGGAAGTGTTAATAAAATATCTTTGGCACATTTTCATATAAATTATTTATTTGCCTTTGCTTTAACATTGTTAAACTGAAAGGCAAAAACAAATATTGAAAACTGGCACACAAATGACATTTATAAAAATTGATTTGGCTTCTTTTTTTTTGGTTTGGTTTTGGCAAAGTTATTAGTGTTAATGCCCTTTTGTTGTGGAAAATTGTTTAGGTTAAAATTAGTTTGTTTTTTGTGCTACCAAATGACCTCATGAACTTTTAATGTGATTAATAGGAAATAGATAAAACAAGGACAATATTGGGTGGCAATTTAAAACAATTTAATATTGTAGAAATTTAAGATTAGAAGAATTCAGAGTGTTAGCTGGTAGAGATTCTGGTGGGAATCGAAGTTTTGAATATTCAATGTTTTAAATAACATTCAATTTTAAATGATGAGTCTGAGTTTGAAGAGATCGAAATATAAACCCTTTGTAAAACTTTTTAGTTAATATGCTTCAATGTTTTAAATAATATTTAATTTAAAATAAAGCGATGAAATGGAATATTTTATAAGATGCCCGACTTGGAACTCTAACTAATTTTAGTTATGTTTTAAAGTTTTCGATGTTTTTTGCCCGTTTTCCTTAAGTTTTGACAACATTGCTTGGAATATTCAATAAAGTAAAGTTTGCGATGTTTTTAGCTCGTTTTCCTTAAGAGTTGACAGCACTGCTTGGAATGTTCATTAAAGTAAACAAAACAGGATGACACAGAATTATAAATTATTAAAAGTAAAGCAAATATTAATATTTTGACCAAAGTTTTTAAATATAAAGTTTTATTTGTAAATTTAATAAGAATTTATATTTAGCAACAATGTTTAACACTTTATGAATAGGGTTCTATAGTTGAAACGAAAAGTCGACTTTTCGACTTTTTGCATTTAGTTAAAAGTCGACTTTTCGACCTTTCGACTTTTTCCATTTTATGAAAAGTCGATTTTTCGACTTTTCGACCTTTTTCATTTATTTAAAAGTCGACTTTTAGTATTTTATAAATGGTCGACTTTTCGACTTTTTCCGACTTTTCGATTTTTTACGACTTTTTGACTATTTTCGATTTATTTCGACTTTTTTTCGACTATTTTTTTACTTTTTTCGAGTTTTTACGACTATTTTAGAGTTTTTGACCTATTTTTCCACTTGTTTAAAATTTTCGACTCTTTTCGACTTTTCGACTTTTATCGACTTTTCGACTTTTTCCGACTTTCGACTTTTTTCGACTTTCTTCGACTTTTTTCGACTTTTATTTACAAAGTCGACTTTTAGACTTTTTTCATAGACGATAGTCGAGTTATCGACTTTTTTGGAACAAAATAGTCGACTTCGACTTTTCGACTTTTTTCGACAAAAAGTCGATTGTTCGATTATTCGAAAGTCGATTTATAGAACCCTATTTATGAATAAATAAACAAAACAGGACGACACAAAACTATTTTAAAAGAAATACCCGATTGTTCACTGCAAAAGAAGGTAACATAAAAAAAAATTGCCGTTTTATTTCTAAATTGAAGTACAAAGATACTTTTTTTAACATAATTTATTGAAAAATATGTAAAATCCAATAAATTATAATAAAAAATAAAAAAAAACAACAACTGTCTAAAAAATAATAAAACAACTAAACAAAAACCTTTTATGACTAAAAAAACTGACTGACAGTTGCCTTGTTAAAACTCAAAACCACACATAACCTAGACCTTCAAACACATTTTGCAAAAAGACTATAGGGTAACACATCAATTCGTTGAGGCCAAGTGTTTATTAAATATTTTTTTTATTTATTTTGTTACACATTTTATTATTTAATTTCAATCTTACGTTTGTCATAGCACAGTGCCCAATATCTAGCATTGTGCTGGCTGCTTCACTTCACCTCTATTGTTAAAACATTTGACAGATGACGTCTACAATTTGTTGCTTATTTTTTTGTAAACTAACTACTTATTTACTACTATTACAGGAGGCTGTTGCCGCTACACTTTGTATTTAAGTGCCAAAGATAACTACTGTCTTGTAAATTTGAATCGGGTGAGTAATTTTCTATATAATATTTGTTAAGGTCTCTCTAGTTGTTAGTAGTCGTTTTGGCTGTTTATTTGTAGACGAAAGTTAAAGTTACCATGAAAATTGCTGGAAAGAATTAATGCTTATTTTCATGCAGTTTTTCTTTGTAGGTTAGGTTTACAAAGGGTTAGTTTTAGAGTTTCAGCTTAACTAAAAACCTTTAGTTAAAATTTGTTTTTATAAAAACATTTTGATTATGTAAACTTTTATTAACAGTTTAAGTTCTAAATGTTTAATCTGTGTTTAATATTAAGTTTAACTTATCTGTTTAAAACCGTATGCCAAAGATTACGTTAATTTTATTTTTATTACAACAAGAATTTACAGGTTTTTTTGTGAATTTGTTTTTTTTATTATTTTTTGCAATTTGCTGGTAATTTTATTATGGCTTAAAGCCAGTGAACCAACAAATCAAGTTAACAAATGCCTCTTCCAGCTATCTTTCCTAACTATATAATAATAACAGACTGGGTACTAGGTAACGATTGTCCGTCCCTGTATAATTCTGTTTTTGTGTGAGTCTGTGTGGTTAAAATTGTAGTTAAACACACACCAGCTGTGTTATTTTGCGGTTAAGTCTTTGAATTCGCATTTCGGGTTAAAAAAGCAAAAGAATTGTATATAAAACTTCAAAACACTATAAATTGGTGCAGGCAGCTTTGAGGCATAGACTTTGTTCGTTTAGTTTTGATGGAGTGCACAAGTGCAGCAATAGTGGTTTGATGTACTATGACAAGAGTTGGTGGCTGGTTTTTTCAAAAGGGTTTTTTGTCTATAGGTAGTTTTTGTTTATAACTTTGTAGGAGATGTATTGACTGTTTGTAATTTTGATAAAAAAACTTTCCGAGGTTTTTAGTTTTCAGGGAGTGCTTTGTTAACGTTAGTTTTTTTGGGGTGTTATTTAAAATGTTTGCCTTTGCTAGACTTTTATTAGCTGAATTTTGCTATTTCAGGGGTGTGTTGTTGTGTGCAAAAAGGTTGTTTAGAGTTAATATGTTTAATATGCATGTTATTAAACTTTTGGGATAAACCAAAAAAATTAATCAATTAATTTTTATTAAGATTATATGGAAAAAATAGGTGGGGAAGTGGAAAAAAAGAGTTGAAAATAAGAAAAACTGGGTTAATGTAGTAAAAACTAAAGGAAATTATAAGAAAAGTCTTAAAAACTCATATTTAAACTATTTTATTAAAGTTTACATGAAGTAAACCATGTAAATATTATATTTTTATATGAATTATAATATTTGTGAAGAATTTTTTGAATTTTTTCATACTTTACATATGTCAACAATGTAAATTTAAGATTTTCTTATGAGAAATAATATTTCATAAGAATTTTTTTGTATTTTTTCATAATTATCTATTATTTACACATTGTCTACATGATGTCAACTATGTAAATTATGTAATTTTTTATTATTAACAATATTCCAGAAGAATTTTTGACTTAACTTGAATATTTCCTATTATTTACACATTGTTTACATGATGACAACAATGTAAATTAAGTCAAATTTTATTGCAAACAATATTCCAAAAGAATTTTAGAAAAATATTGAATATTTCCTATTATTTACACATTGTTTACATGATGTCAACAATGTAAATTAAGTCAAATTTTATTGCAAACAATATTCCAAAAGAATTTTTGAAAAATATTAAATATTTGCTATTATTTACACATTGTTTACATGATGTCAACATGTAAATTAATTAAAATTTTATTGTAAACAATATTCCAAAAGAATTTTTAAAAAAATATTGAATATTTCCTATTATTTACACATTGTCTACATGATGTCAACAATGTAAATTAATTAAAATTTTATTGTAAACAATATTCCAAAAGAATTTTTGAAAAATATTGAATATTTCCTATTATTTACACATTGTTTACAAGATGTCAACTATGTAAAATATGTAATTATTTATAGTCAATCATATTCCACAAGAATTTTTGATTTTTTTTTAATATTTGTTATTGTTTACACAAGATTTAAGATTTTCTTATGAGAAATAATATTTCATAAGAATTTTTTGTATTTTTCATAATTATCTATTATTTACACATTGTCTACATGATGTCAACTATGTAAATTAAGTAAATTTTTATTATTAACAATATTCCAGAAGAATTTTTAACTTAACTTGAATATTTCCTATTATTTACACATTGTTTACATGATGTCAACAATGTAAATTAAGTCAAATTTTATTGCAAACAATATTCCAAAAGAATTTTTGAAAAATATTAAATATTTGCTATTATTTACACATTGTTTACATGATGTCAACAATGTAAATTAAGTCAAATTTTATTGCAAACAATATTCCAAAAGAATTTTTGAAAAATATTAAATATTTGCTATTATTTACACATTGTTTACATGATGTCAACAATGTGAATTAATTAAAATTTTATTGTAAACAATATTCCAAAATAATTTTTAAAAAATATTGAATATTTCCTATTATTTACACATTGTCTACATGATGTCAACAATGTAATTAATGTAATTTTTTACTGTGAACAATATTAAAAAATAATTTTTGAAAAATATTGAATATTTCCTATTATTTACACATTGTTTATAAGATGTCAACTATGTAAAATATGTAATTATTTATGGTCAATCATATTCCACAAGAATTTTTGAATTTTTTCTAATATTTGCTATTGTTTACACATTGTTTACATGATGTAAATAATATAAAATTTATAAATTTTGATTTTAAACAATAATTTAATAAATATTTTGTTATATTGAAACAATTTTTTAAGTTTAAACATTATTTACATAATGTCAACAATGTAAATTTCAGAACTTATTTACATGATGTCAACATTGCATATGTTTAAAAAGTTGTTCAAATTCTCTTACCTTTTCGAAAAGAAATTTGTAAATCTGGATGTTGTATTGTTCTCCTGTTGATTTTGTTTTTGACCCAATATGGGTGTCGCTGGTGCTGAGCCACGCCTGCATGCTTTTTCATATGAAGTATCTGGAGTTAGAAAACAAATAGAAAAATTAAAAAACATTTAAAAAACATTTAAAGAAATTATAAATAAATCAAATTTTGAAAGAAATCTTTAAAACAAATTATTTAAAAATCCAAATTATGTTTAAACAAATCTGTTTTTTTCCCTTTTTTAGCTTTTATCCAAATTTATTTTATCTTTACTTTTTTAACATGTTTAATTTAAATGTTAAATGTGTATTTTTAAGGTGGGAAGAGGATTTGTGCTGAACATAGATGAGTTGTTAAAGATAAAAATGATTTAATTAACAAACTATTTTTTTGTTTAGGTTTTTTTTGCTAAAAGTTTTATTTAAGCTTTGTTGTTGTCTGAGTGTTGTATTAAATAATCTTTATACAACATACATTATAATTTGTTATTACAACATGTTGTTGAACAAGCAATTTGTTGTTATTAAAGCGTTTAATTGCCATTTGTGGTCAACGTTGGAGTTGAAAGGAAAAATTTTTAGTAAAAAAGATGGTATTATAAGTGAATCATATCAAAAGTAACATATCTCGTATCATATTATATTATTTATAAATTGGTTACATGTAAATTATTCCTAATTTTTTTTTAATAATTTCGAATATTTCCTCTTGTTTACATGATGTCAACAATGTAAATTATATAATTTTTTATTGTAAATGAGAATCCTAAATAATTTGGTTAATTGTCTCTAAGATTTCCTATTATTTACACATTGTTTACATAATGTCAACAATGTAAAATTGACGTTTACTTATGGAAATAAATATTTAATAGTCTTTTTGAATTAAAATCAATATTTTCTATAATTTACATGTTGTTTACATGTAAAATTTACATTTTACTGTTGTAAACAATGTTCTAAAAGTATTTTAATGATTAGTTCCTGTTCAGTTAAAGCTAAGTTTTAGTTCAGTTCTATTTCTGTTCCAGTTCTGTTCTAGTTCTGTTCTATTTCTGTTCCAGTTCTGTTCTAGTTCTGTTCTAGTTCTGTTCTAGTTCTGTTCTAGTTCTTTCTAGTTCTGTTCTAGTTCTGTTCTAGTTCTGTTCTAGTTCTGTTCTAGTTCTGTTCTAGTTCAGTTCTGTTCTAGTTCTGTTCTAGTTCTGTTCTAGTTCTGTTCTAGTTCTGTTCTAGTTCTGTTCTAGTTCTGTTCTAGTTCTGTTCTAGTTCTGTTTTAGTTCTGTTCTAGGTCTGTTCTAGTTCTGTTCTAGTTCTGTTCTAGTTCTGTTCTAGTTCTGTTCTAGTTCTGTTCTAGTTCTGTTCTAGTTCTTTTCTAGTTTCTGTTCTATTCTGTTCTAGTTCTGTTCTAGTTCTGTTCTAGTTCTGTTCTAGTTCTGTTCTAGTTCTGTTCTAGTTCTGTTCTAGTTCTGTTCTAGTTCTGTTCTAGTTCTGTTCTAGTTCTGTTCTAGTTCTGTTCTAGTTCTGTTCTAGTTGTTCTAGTTCTGTTCTAGTTCTGTTCTAGTTCTGTTCTAGTTCTGTCTAGTCTGTTCTAGTTCTGTTCAGTCTGTTATTCTGTTCTAGTTCTGTTCTAGTTCTGTTCTAGTTCTGTTCTAGTTCTGTTCAGTTCTGTTCTAGTTCTGTTCTAGTTCTGTTCTAGTTCAGTTCTAGTTCAGTTCTAGTTCATTTCTAGTTCAGTTCTAGTTCAGTTCTAGTTCTAGTTCTAGTTCAGTTCTAGTTCAGTTCTAGTTCAGTTCTAGTTCAGTTCTAGTTCAGTTCTAGTTCAGTTTCTAGTTCAGTTCTAGTTCAGTCTAGTTCAGTTCTAGTTCAGTTCTAGTTCAGTCTAGTTCAGTTCTCGTTCAGTTCTATGTTCAGTTCTAGTTCAGTTCTAGTTCAGTTCTAGTTCAGTTTCTAGTTCAGTTTCTAGTTCAGTTCTAGTTCAGTTCTAGTTCTAGTTCAGTTCTAGTTCAGTTCTAGTTCAGTTCTAGTTCAGTTCTAGTTCAGTTCTAGTTCAGTTTCTAGTTCAGTTCTAGTTCAGTTCTAGTTCAGTTCTAGTTTCAGTTCTAGTTCTAGTTCAGTTCTAGTTCAGTTCTAGTTCAGTTCTAGTTCTAGTTCTAGTTCAGGTCTAGTTCAGTTCTAGTTCAGTTCTAGTTCAGTTCTAGTTCAGTTCTAGTTCAGTTCTAGTTCAGTTCTAGTTCCGTTCTAGTTCAGTTCTAGTTTCGTTCTAGTTCAGTTCTAGTTCAGTTCTAGTTCAGTTCTAGTTCAGTTCTAGTTCAGTTCTAGTTCAGTTCTAGTTCAGTTCTAGTTCAGTTCTAGTTCAGATCTAGTTCAGATCTAGTTAAGTTCTAGTTCAGTTCTAGTTCAGTTCTAGTTCAGTTCTAGTTCAGTTCCAGTTCAGTTCTAGTTCAGTTCTAGTTCAGTTCTAGTTCAGTTCTAGTTCAGCTCTAGTTCAGCTCTAGTTCAGTTTCGTTCAGTTCTTGTTCAGTTCTAGTTCAGTTCTAGTTCAGTTCTAGTTCAGTTCTAGTTCAGTTCTAGTTCAGTTCTAGTTCAGTTCTAGTTCTAGTTCAGTTCTAGTTCGTTCTAGTTCAGTTCTAGTTCAGTTCTAGTTCAGTTCTAGTTCAGTTCTAGTTCAGTTCTAGTTCAGTTCTAGTTCAGTTCTAGTTCAGTTCTAGTTAGTTTCGTTCTAGTTCAGTTCTAGTTCAGTTTCTAGTTCAGTTCTAGTTCAGTTCTAGTTCAGTTTAGTTCAGTTCTAGTTCAGTTCTAGTTCAGTTCTAGTTCAGTTCTAGTTCAGTTTCTAGTTCGAGTCTAGTTCAGTTCTAGTTCAGTTCTAGTTCCGTTCTAGTCAGTTCTAGGTTCAGTTCTAGTTGAGTTCTAGTCAGTTCTAGTTCAGTTTCTATTCAGTTCTAGTTCAGTTCTAGTTCAGTTCTAGTTCAAGTTCTAGTTCGAGTTCTAGTTCCAGTTCTAGTTCAGTTCTAGTTCAGTTCTAGTTCAGTTCTAGTTTCAGTTCCTAGTTCAGTTCTAAGTTCAGTTCTAGTTTCAGTTTTTTTTCTAGTTCAGTCTGTTCAGTTCTAGTTCAGTTTCTAGTTCAGTTCTAGTTCAGTTCTAGTTCAGTTTCTAGTTCAGTTCTAGTTCAGTTCTAGTTCAGTTCTAGTTCAGTTCTAGTTCAGTTCTAGTTCAGTTCTAGTTCAGTTCTAGTTCAGTTCTAGTTCAGTTCTAGTTCAGTTCTAGTTCAGTTCTAGTTCAGTTCTAGTTCAGTTCTAGTTCAGTTCTAGTTCAGTTCTAGTTCAGTTCTAGTTCAGTTCTAGTTCAGTTCTAGTTCAGTTCTAGTTCAGTTCTAGTTCAGTTCTAGTTCAGTTCTAGTTCAGTTCTAGTTCAGTTCTAGTTCAGTTCTAGTGTTCTAGTTCAGTTCTAGTTCAGTTCTAGTTCAGTCTAGTTCAGTTCTAGTTCAGTTCTAGTTCAGTTCTAGTTCAGTTCTAGTTCAGTTCTAGTTCAGTTCTAGTTCAGTTCTAGTTCAGTTCTAGTTCAGTTCTAGTTCAGTTCTAGTTCAGTTAGTTCTAGTTCAGTTCTAGTTCAGGTCTAGTTCAGTTCTAGTTCAGTTCTAGTTCAGTTCTAGTTCAGTTCTAGTTCAGTTCTAGTTTCTAGTTCAGTTCTAGGTTCAGTATTTTAGTTCAGTTCTAGTTCAATTCTAGTTCGATTGTAAACAACAATCTAGTACACAATGCAAATTTAAAACTTTTCATCTATTAAATTTTAGAAATTTATAATTTGTCTCAAAGTTTTTCTTTCAAACTTTCAAAGACAATTAAAAATTCTATTCTTTTCTAGAATATAGTAGTGTACATCATATTTCCTCCACCTTCTACTAACTGACCGCCAAACTACCAATAAATAACCTTCTAAAATGATATGTTATTAAAAACGTTAATACATATAGAGTGACTTAACTAACAGTCTTTCAAACTAAGGCAGTGTTGGGCATTCAATTAAACAAGATTTCAACAAACTATGAATTGAGTAAAACTTAAGTTACATGAAATAGTTTTTGTTCTTTAAGCTCTTGTGTTAAAGATTTGTAAAATTTGGCCCTCACTGCCTTAATATGTGTAGTTTTATTATATAATTTTATAGTAACTGTGTGTTAAACAAACTAAAAAACCAATGTTACCACTTGAGTGTAATAGATTATAATGTTAAACATATTTCAACTAACACTTCAAAGACAGTTTCCAATTCTAAAAGAATAATAATAATAGTTTCAGCACAAAACTAACACTTTTCACATAGATACGAAAAAATATAAGAAAGAAACAAAAAAACTAAAAATAATGAACAATAATTACAAGCGGCAGATGAAATAACACAAAAGACCATAATAGTGTTTGTAAAAAAACAAAAGACCAGATAAAGTATTTAAAACTAAAGTAATAAAACATTTTCAAACTGAGCAAAAGTAATATTTTTTAAAAAGAAAAAAATAATAAAAAACATTGTTAACATGTTAATTTAGCTTATAAACTCCATTTGACATTACATTAAACCCCAGAGTTTTGCAGTCATGTTAACAATTTAAATGCAAACTTTATTATATTGATTGTTAAATTGTTAAAAATAAATAATAATAATAAGAATTTATTAACATGTTTAATACGACATAAAAACTGTTTTCAATGTCCAAGAGTTTTTATTTTAAAATATTGAATTGTTACTTTAATTTATTTATGTTCGTATTAATGAATTTGATAAATTTATTGTAAGTCCATGATTAATAAATAATTCATAAAGTTTATAAATACAAATTTACAAGAATAAATTTATATGAAAATAATATAATAATGAATAATAAAATTAAGTTTCTTTTTTGAAATAAATAAGTTGCAACTCGCATGTTGCTTTACACCATGTCAACTATGTACATTGTGTATTCTACCAGAATTTCTAACATATTTTGAATCTAAGTAAAATTTGTATTGTAAACAATATTTTCATAATTATTTCGAGATATTTTTAATATTTCTTATAGTTTACACCTTGTTTACATGAAGTCAACTATATAAATTATGTGATTTTTTATGGCGAACAAGATTCCAAAAGAATTTTTAATTTATCATTGTATTTTCCTATTATTTACACATTGTTTACATGATGTCAACAATGAAAATTATGTAATTTTTTATTACAAATAAGATTCCAAAAGAATTTTGACTTATCTTGAGTATTTCCTATTATTTACACATTGTTTACATGATGTCAATAATGTAAATTATGTAATATTTTATGCGAACAAGATTCCAAAAGAATTTTTAATTTATATTGTATTTTTCCTATTACTTATACATTGTTTACATGATGTCAACAATGAAAATTATGTAATTTTTTATTGAAAACAAGATTCCAAAAGAATTTTTGACGTATCTCAAGTATTTACTATTATTTACCTATTGTTTACATGGTGTCAACAATGTAAATAATGTAATTTTTTATTGCAAACAAGATTCCAAAAGAATTTCTGTCTTATCTCGAGTACTTCCTATTATTTACCTATTGTTTACATATTGTTTACATGATGTCAACAATGAAAATTATGTAATTTTTTATTGCAAACAAGATTCCTAAAGAATTTTTGACGTATCTCAAGTATTTGCTATTATTTACACATTGTTTACATGGTGTCAACAATGTAAATGTTGAAATTTTTATGGCGAACAATGTTCCAAAAGTATTTTTGTCTTATCTCGAGTATTTCCTATTATTTACCTATTGTTTACATATTGTTTACATGGTGTCAACAACGAAATTATGTAATTTTTTATTGCAAACAAGATTCCATTTTTGTCTTATCTCGAGTATTTCCTATTATTTACCTATTGTTTACATGGTGTCAACAATGTAAATGATGTAATTTTCATTGCAAACAAGATTCCAAATGAATTTTTCATGTATCTCAAGTTTAGCTATTGTTACACAATGTCAACAATGTACATATTCGAATTTAATCTATTTTCCAATATTTCCCTTTTTAACTTTTATCATATTTCTCTTTTGTTCGCCTTCAAACATCAATCAATTCTTTTTTTATTTGTAGCATTAATTTCAAAACAAATTGAATTTCTTAAGAAATGTAAATCTATTTTCTACAATTCGCTTTGTAATCCTTACAAAGCTCCTACAAATGAAAACGTTGTTTGAATATTAATTTAATTAACCCGATACAATTAGTTGTTTTTCTATAAAAAATTAATATGCCAAACGGGTCACATCAAACAAATGTGAATGTGATTTTTTTTTCAACCAACAAAAGAAATTGAAATAGCAACAAAAAGTTAATTTAATTAGATTTAAAAAAATCAAATTTGAAAAAAAAGTATTGATTAAACTTGTTATTTGGTTGCTTAAAGTGTTGAATGTTTGTTAAGGAAAAGAAAAAATCGTATAATTTTATTGGAGTTTTCGTCTGAACATTAATTTATTTTTGTAGATATAAATTTTGCATGTGGCGGCTTTAGTGGCTCCAGCAAAGTTTTCAATGTTTTAAAAAAACTGCAGCCGCAAAATTTTACTACTACATATGCATGTACCCCCTCTCCTCTGCCTCTGGTTCATTAAAAATATCTACAAATAACAAAAAAATTAATGATAATGTGCGTTCAACACGCAACATTTGTAATGTTGGTGGGAATTGAAAAAACTAGAACCCATAGATACAAATTTTTTTAAGAATTGCTAAGGGGTTAAGATCACATAGAAAGCGTTAGGCGACTGTAAACAACTAAATTTACTTCAGTACTAGTTCAGTTCTAGTTCAGTTCTAGTTCAATTCTAGTTCAGTTCTAGTTCAATTCTAGTTCAGTTCTAGTTCAATTCTAGTTCAGTTCTAGTTCAGTTCTAGTTCAGTTCTAGTTCAGTTCTAGTTCAGTTCTAGTTCAGTTCTAGTTCAGTTCTAGTTCAGTTCTAGTTCAGTTCTAGTTCAGTTCTAGTTCAGTTCTAGTTCAGTTCTAGTTCAGTTCTAGTTCAGTTCTAGTTCAGTTCTAGTTCAGTTCTAGTTCAATTCTAGTTCAGTTCTAGTTCAGTTCTAGTTCAGTTCTAGTTCAGTTCTAGTTCAGTTCTAGTTCAGTTCTAGTTCAGTTCTAGTTCAGTTCTAGTTCAGTTCTAGTTCAGTTCTAGTTCAGTTCTAGTTCAGTTCTAGTTCAGTTCTAGTTCAGTTCTAGTTCAGTTCTAGTTCAGTTCTAGTTCAGTTCTAGTTCAGTTCTAGTTCAGTTCTAGTTCAGTTCTAGTTCAGTTCTAGTTCAGTTCTAGTTCAGTTCTAGTTCAGTTCTAGTTCAGTTCTAGTTCAGTTCTAGTTCAGTTCTAGTTCAGTTCTAGTTCAGTTCTAGTTCAGTTCTAGTTCAGTTCTAGTTCAGTTCTAGTTCAGTTCTAGTTCAGTTCTAGTTCAGTTATAGTTCAGTTATAGTTCAGTTCTAGTTCAGTTCTAGTTCAGTTCTAGTTCAGTTCTAGTTCAGTTCTAGTTCAGTTCTAGTTCAGTTCTAGTTCTATTCTAGTTCAGTTCTAGTTCAATTCCAGTTCAGTTCTAGTTCAGTTCTAATTCAGTTCTAGTTCAGTTCTAGTTCAGTTCTAGTTCTAGTTCAGTTCTTCAGTTCTAGTTCAGTTCTAGTTCAGTTCTAGTTCAGTTCTAGTTCAGTTCTAGTTCAGTTCTAGTTCAGGTTCTAGTTCAGTTCTAGTTCAGTTCTAGTTCAGTTCTAGTTCAGTTTCTAGTTCAGTTCTAGTTCAGTTCTAGTTCATTTCTAGTTCAGTTTCAGTTCTAGTTCAGATCTAGTTCACTTCTAGTCTATTCTAGTTCTATTTCTAGTTCAGTTCTAGTTCAGTTCTAGTTCAATTCCAGTTCAGTTTAGTTCAGTTCAGTTCTAGTTCGGTTCTAGTTCAGTTCTAGTTCAGTTCTAGTTCAGTTCTAGTTCAGTTCTAGTTCAGTTCTAGTTCAGTTCTAGTTCAGTTCTAGTTCAGTTCTAGTTCAGTCTTGTTCAGTTCTGTTCAGTTCAAGTTAAGTTCTATTCAGTCTAGTCTCGGTATATTTTATTTGGGTCTTGACCATAGTGAAACGGTGAACTTTGTTTGTGTTTTGTAATGTCAGTTTTTCTTTCTTTTCTCAAATTCCTTAATTTTTAAGATAAATATCAAAATTCCGTAAAAGTTTATGGTAGCTCTCATATTATGATAATGTTTCAGCAAATCTGTTTTACATGTTTTGAATTAAAAGAATTTCTTTTTCAAAAAAAAAAAAAAAAAAAAAAAATTAAAAATTAATATAAACTGCATATTTGCATAAAATACTTTCGGTTCCAAAAGAAAACAAATAAGTTCTACAATCAGCCATAGCGAATTTCAAATACCCTTTACAATCTGATTCATTTGCGATTAATTTGGGCACACATTTTGCTATGTCAATTGTAAACAAACATTTTAATGGATCTTAAATAACTAGATGTTATATGGAGTCAAGAATTTCGGAGAGAAATGATTCAGAACCAGCAATCTCAACTAAAATTTCTGCAAATTACAAACGTCATGCCAAACTTAATAAAACCTTATCTCACTGGTAAAGCCCCTTTCAAAAAAAAAAAAAAAAAAAAAAAAAAAAAAAGACAACAAAAAGTAAACACGTAAACTTCGTTCGGAAAGCAGAAATTAAAATAAAACCATAAAACAACAACCTTTACAAACCGAACAACAGCAAAACCAAAAAGAGGCAGCAAAAAAAAACGGTTTAAAATAACAAACTGCCACGACCATGACAACATCCACTGCATACTGAAAAATCCAAACAACAAACCAAAAACATAAAACACAACCTGGCGACCAATAACTGACTACTGCATTTTTCATTACAACCAGAGGCTAGTGTTTGGCGACGATGATAAAGGCGACGGCGACGGTGGCTGGTGTTGTTAGGGCCCCTAAACACATTCTCTTATTTACACTCGTATGTATATAAAATGTGGCACATTGAAATGCGTTTAATCACACAACTTGGCCTAATCCAGAAAAAAAAAAACAACAAAACAAATAAAGGAATAAAAACATACAAAAACGAAATACTATGGAAAAATGGTTTGAAAGAGGAAAAAAAACTTAAAAACACACGACCAAGAACTATAACGAAGAAATGACGACAAGCGGCGAAACAATAGTTTTGGTATAAACATTTATTAGCAAATACAATTTGAGCGATTGGCGACGAATTTATGAACTAGAACTGAACTGAACTAGAACTGAACTAGAACTGAACTAGAACTGAACTAGAACTGAACTAGAACTGAACTAGAACTGAACTAGAACTGAACTAGAACTGAACTAGAACTGAACTAGAACTGAACTAGAACTGAACTAGAACTGAACTAGAACTGAACTAGAACTAGAACTGAACTGGAACTGAACTAGAACTGAACTAGAACTGAACTAGAACTGAACTAGAATGAACTGAACTAGAACTGAACTAGAACTGAACTAGAACTGAACTAGAACTGAACTAGAACTGAACTAGAACTGAACTAGAACTGAACTAGAACTGAACTAGAACTGAACTAGAACTGAACTAGAACTGAACTAGAACTGAACTAGAACTGAACTAGAACTGAACTGAACTAGAACTGAACTAGAACTGAACTAGAACTGAACTAGAACTGAACTAGAACTGAACTAGAATGGAACTAGAAACTAGAACTGAACTAGAACTGAACTAGAACTGAACTAAAACTGAACTAGAACTGAACTAGAACTGAACTAGAACTGAACTAGAACTGAACTAGAACTGAACTAGAACTGAACTAGAACTGAACTAGAACTGAACTAGAACTGAACTAGAACTGAACTAGAACTGAACTAGAACTGAACTAGAACTGAACTAGAACTGAACTAGAACTGAAAAGAACTGAACTAAAACTGAACTAAAACTGAACTAGAACTGAACTAGAAACTGAACTAGAACTGAACTAGAACTGAACTAGAACTGAACTAGAACTGAACTAGAACTGAACTAGAACTGAACTAGAACTGAACTAGAACTGAACTAGAACTGAACTAGAACTGAACTAGAACTGAACTAGAACTGAACTAGAACTGAACTAGAACTGAACTAGAACTGAACTAGAACTGAACTAGAACTGAACTAGAACTGAACTAGAAATGAACTTCAGTCAAGACCACAGATTAGACTGGAATTTTGACAAGACTATAGTACAGATTTTGGACTATTCTATAGCTAAGACTATTATATAGCTAAGATTACGGGTTAGTCTATTGTTAAGACTTTAGACTAGACTATAGTCAAGATTATACCTTTTAAAAATTTTGTTAATATATGTTACAAATCTTACCTTTCGTATATTCAATACTATAGCTCGTCGGCTCATTATCCCAAAATTCATAAAACATTCGTCTGGAGGTGGAAAAAATGCGACTTTGAGAAATATTCAAACCCAACGATTGGGATATATCAAAGATTTTGGTATAAAATTCCATTCAGCAAAGACCAAACAACATTGAAATTTTGCGCTTAATACTAAAATATGACTTTTTATGGTTAACAAAATATTTTAACGGTTTTTGTATAGA